>NW_020292147.1:6457-76504 GCF_003184845.1 Aspergillus ibericus CBS 121593
AAAAAAAAAAAAAAAAAAAAAAAAAAAAAATAAGGTCCGCTTCTCTTCTCCATCATCTCTGCCTTAGTCTCGACACTCTATCCTGGTCCTCCAACCTCAATCCAGCTGTCCTTTACGGATGCGCCATGCCCAAGTTACCCGCATACCTTAGGTATCTCTGATCTGGTGTTCATCTCTCCCTCTCACTCGCGCTCCTCCCCCCCCGTCACCCCCGTTCCTCGGATGTCTGTTTGGGGATCTTCTGTCGGAACTACCCACCGCCCCTGAAGATTATTCCTCTCTCCCCCCCAAAAAACCACCCACGCTGTTATAGGTACTACTCGCCGCAACCCAATCGCGCACTTGTCCAAGCGTGTGATTTGTCTCGTCTCCCCCCTCCTTTTTGCGTGTCGATCACAGGGTCATCTGCGAGGTGAATTCGGTCTCAGCGCTTTGATTTCCATGCTTCACCATTCTGGACGATAAGGGGAGCAGCAAGCAAGTGCTTGCTGCAGGAGTCGAAACGGAAGGTGTGTCTGCCTGTCGAAGTGTTTCCTTGGCTGCATCAATTCCACCTCCCAGATCCCTTCCCTCTGGCGGTGTCCACTTCCTGTCATCCTCGTTCCCGTTACACCTCGAAACATGGTACATAGGCTAAAAGTTCAATGCTTTGGTATTCCCAGATCTAGGTCCGTCCGCATCTTCCGCCAACTCGGCGCTTTCTCCGCCGGCGCCGCCGCATCCCACAGACCCGTCCAGCCTCCGTGACGATTCACTGCTGACGGTGCCATTGACTTCCTTTTCCGCAACGCCAGGAGCGTCGAGCCGCTCGATCGCTGGATCACCTGGCCGGTCGAACTCCCCCCGAGGCCGCAGCGTCACCCCAATACCCCCGAATACACTCCCGACCCTCTCGAAATACCGTGCCGCCTGGGATTCCTCGACGTCGCCGGAAAACCGAAGGGCCGCCAGTAGCATCTACTACACAACGGCCTGGGGCTCACCGTATGCTGC
This sequence comes from Aspergillus ibericus CBS 121593, assembly GCF_003184845.1. Classification (NCBI taxonomy): domain Eukaryota; kingdom Fungi; phylum Ascomycota; class Eurotiomycetes; order Eurotiales; family Aspergillaceae; genus Aspergillus; species Aspergillus ibericus. The sequence goes on from NW_020292147.1 coordinate 7,451, forward strand.
ACCTAGCCCTCGGAGGCTTTCGTGGTCTTTAAGTCAACACGGTGGTGTCGATCGTGGTTCCGGAAATAGCTCTCCGGCCTCGATGCACAGTGGCATACGCCACGGGTCTGAATCGAATAATCCCGAGCTCTTGAGACCGTCTGCCCGAGACAGCTCAGTCAGACAACTGTACAGCGGCAATTCGAGCCGGTCTCCAGCGAGAGACTTTTTTGGCAGGAAAGGGGGCAAGTCAATCAAGGATTTCACACAAGATTGGATCAATCAGTACCTATCCGGTCAACCACGAACTGAGCGAAGCAATTGGTTAAGCGACGATTCGGGCAGCGAGGCCCCATCGTTTATTACGGCGCAGAACTACTTCGCAGAGGACGCATCTGACGATTGGCTCGGCCTCGAACAGGACACCCGAGACGACGACCTGTTAAAGACCCCAACCCTAGCCGACTTCGTAAACCGAAGGACAGCTGGAAGTCGTCGAGAAGGTAGCCTTCCTCGCCAACGGGCCAGGGATTTCCTTCACAAGCGAGCGGATACCCTCCGGCAAGAGGACTTTTGGGGATTCGCCTACGATAAAGATCCGCAGCCAATTACGATGGATTCACACGAGACGCAGTCCCCTGTGGAGCAGGGGTCCAACAAGGCTCTCCCAACAATAGAAAAGCCTCTACCGCCAACCCCAGGAGCTCCTTCGCCTACGGAGCGGGAGAATCCTACCGAGCCCAAAGCCATGAACAGCCAAGCGCTCGATAGGAGTAGCCAGACCCCAGTGCAACGGTTTAGAAAGAAGATCGTTTGGCGTGGGAAAGCATGCTTCATCGCGCTGCCGCTGGAAGACAAGCGAGGCACCGAAGAGTCTGGGCGCCCTCTGCTGACGGTTGAGGATGTGCAAGAACGATTGAAAAACTGGGAGGAACAAGGATATGATACCCGCGGATTCAGCGTCGGCGAGTCAGACGATCTCTTGGACACTGGGCTGGGTGGTCTTAGTCGTCCGTTGTTCCCTGACCCAGCAGAGGTCCAGGAGGATAGACACGCGGGGAGGTATGGCGTCAGCATTCCAGACAAAGCGGAGTGGGATGCATATGTCGCCTATCTACAGGAAGAGAAATTACGCGCCTTGGGCGTGTTCCTGGATGAACCAAAGCCCTCAATTTCTCCTGCATCTGCTGCTATGAGCCAGATGGCCCCCTTCCCTGGCCTTGTCTCGTCGCCCCCGATACCGACAGCATCCGCTGCCAGCAATCCTCTGTCTTTATCTCATCACTTCTCTCCACAATTGGGCCAGCCAGCAAACCCCGCGGGCCTGGGAACCCTGGCTTCTCCCGCTTCACAGTTCAGCATACAAACACCGTTTCTGGGTGTCGACCAAAACTTGCTACCTGGATATCCGATCCAGTTCCAACCTACCCCGCCTGCTCAGGGCTCTCTTACTCCTCAAAGTTTCTTTAACGCGCGCCAAGCAGGCCCCGCTGCATCCATACCTGGCACACTTCCTCACTTGGGCTCGATTCTGTCTCCCGTTTCTCCTTTGAACGAACAGGGTGCTTTCCATCCTGGCTTAAACGAACAACCAGGGCCGTCCAAGGAAACGTTCGGTGACCATGACATGCGGGACAACATCGCTGAAGGCCAGCTGCTACGTCCTTACACTCCCACGGAGGGACCGGATCATTTCCACGCATCTACTGTTGAAATTGCGCAACCTACGCCCCGTGGTCACGACCGTGGCCACAACCTGAGCGAGACGCTCCAGAAGGGACTGGATAGGTTCCCTCCTAGTTATCATTTGGAGGAGACTATCGATAGACAGCTTGACGAGGGTGATCGCGAGCCAGTCCTCCATAACTTTGACGGCTCTGATCTTCTACAATCGCGCTGGGCGTTCCCAGGTAATGACAATCTCGGATCCCAGCAGTTTCCCCAGCACATGCATCAGTTCTACGGTGGAGACTACGCTGCAGACAATGCCCATGAAGGCTCCGATATCGATACTAACCCCAGTCTTTCTGGTACCCCTCAGCGACATGGCCCGCTTGCGAGCAATATCCCTTGGCATGAGCCGAAGCCTAGTGCTGGCTCGTATACTGGCGGACACCGCTCGAAGCTTTCATCCTCTACTCTGAATGTTGATGCAAAGGAGTTCAACCCGACTGGATCGGCGCCTTCACAGAGCTTTCCGTTCCAGGAACCGCCCTTTCAACCCCCAGCTGTTGGAAACCCCATGTTTACCTTTGGTTCCGTACCAAGCTTCAACCCTTCTGCTAATGCCTTTAACCTTACTGCTCCTCCGTTCACACCCAACGCTGCCAACAACCACACCACCCGAAAGGCTGGGTCAGGGGAGTTCAAATTCTCCACCGCCTCTTTCAATGTCGCGGCCCCCGCCTTCAACCCTACTGGCAGTGCTATCACTGCAGAGCCCGAGCAGCCTGCAGGCGCGAGGACAAAGATCTTCGATGACGCCGACGTTTCGGAAGCATCGAAGCTTTCTAAGAAGTCCAAGGCTATTCCCATTGTGCGACCTGATGATCCCAAGGAAGACAAGAGCAGTAAAGAGGATGGTGAGAACGACAATGGCCGCCCGACCCGCACTGATCGTCATAAGCGTGCCCGTCGTGGTGACGAAGCGTCGGATGGCGAGGCTCAGTTCACCATGTCTCATGCTCTGGCAGAGACTGGTAACGCTCAACCATCGCAAGCCCCCAACGCACATCATGTGCCGGCCGAAGGTAAAGAAAACGTGCAACCCGAGGGCGGGGAGAGCAATGAAACAGTTCAGAAGCCGGTCACGATCCAAGACGACAAATTCGCCGAGAGGAAAGAGACCCCGATCAGCGAAGCGTCGACCTGGACACCTTTCGACAAGAAGGAAAGCACGGCAGCAATGCAGGAGTCTAGCCCAGCTGACGACAAACAAGCCGAATCAGAGCAGCTTCCCGCAGAAAGAGAAGATGTTGGTATCATAGAGCAGGAACAGTCTATCGAAGCTGATGCGAAGCCCTCATTCCTGTCCGCCACTGCAAGGCCATTTGAGTTCAAGGCGTCTGTTCCCGAATACGTGCCGGTTGTTGTTGGAGAGTCAACACTTGCACCCAATGCGGCGGATGATAGAAAGAGTGACGTTGCTTCCAACGCTCCAGTCTCACCCAAGCGTGAGCCTGTGCTAGCCGAAGCTGCCCAAACGGATGAGGATTCCCCTGACGACGAAGAGCTCAATGCTATAATGGAACAGTTGAATGACGACTCAGACGTTGGAATAGAGCGGTTGAGCACCCCGCAGCCTCGTGATCGCATCCCGGAGTCTGTCTTACATCCATCTAAAGAAAAGCGCCACATCCCAGCGGATATCAGGAGCGAGGCTCCCAGTCCGAGCCCAGGACGGGGTTTCATGGCCCATGCGCTGGATGTACCTAAACTCGATTTTGAAGCTCGATCACAGTTCTCTGTCTCTCCCTCCAAGGGCGTCGGCTCTGGTATCCACTCCCCCGTGCGGCATTTGGTCAACCAGAATGACCATATCAGTGACTGGGATGATGTGATTTCGTCTGGCGAAGACGAGAAGCTGGCGAATCGGAGCAGGTTCTTTGATCGTCGGATCAACGACCTCGTCGGTTCCGCCATCGATGAACGGCTAACGCCGCTTGAGCGCGCCCTTGGCGTGATTCAAGACTCGGTCATGGCAATTGCACCGGCCCCTCGAACTAAATTGGAATGGAGTGCATCTATCGCGGGTGACAACAGCGATGCCGATGATGAGGAAGATGCATACGAGAATGCATCATACAGCACAAGATCTGTTCTGCGCCAGAAAGAGAAACTCGATAGAATGAAAGCTGTCTTCTTGGAAGCTTTGGCATCCCGAGACAGCGAGCAAAACAAGGACCAGACGAATTCAGAACTTGCACAGCTGCGGGATAGCGTTTCTGCTCTTCAGGCTCTAACCGTGCAGAAGTTGTCGCAGGACCCTGTCGAGGAGTTGAGAGTCATCATCCAAGACTTGGCCTCGAACCAACTGAGCCAGCAGAACTCGCGTCCCTCGGAAGCGGAAGAGATCGGTGCCGAAAGCCTCATGCTCCAAATCGAGGGTCTCAAGAACATGCTGCGGGTCTCCGACGAACGAGCTGAGCAGGAGTACAAGCTTCGGAGAGAAGCCCTAGACTCGGTCGCAGAACTCCAACGCCTTCTGAAGGTCGCGGAGGAAGACGCTGCACGCCACAGCGAGGCTGCAGAGTCCGCTGAAACTCGCTTGCTCCACTTCAAGGCAGAGAAGATCCCTTACTTTGAAAACATCCAACATAAGGCCGATTCGCTTGAGCAAGAGCAAGAAACTCTCAAATTTACTCTCGCTGAACTATCCTCCAAGAACATCGCACTCCAGGGCACCCTTGACGAGTATCGAGTATCGAGTGACAACTGGAAACGGGATAGCGAACAGTCCCGAGCTGAACTTGACACCGTCAGAGCGGAAAACAAGGAGCTACGTGGTACTATTAGCCAGCTCAAGACGCGTCTCGAAGATGGCATGAGTATCCGGCACAATCTCGGCGAGAAGCTAGACCGTCTCCAAGATGAAATGGCGACGGTCACTCGAGACGTCATCCGTGACCAGGCTTCGTACCGCAGACGCGAGGAGGAGTTGAACGCCAAATATAATGAACTACGCGCAGCCTTTAACCGCGAGACGAAGCTCCGTGAAAAGCTCGAATACGACATTAACGAGCTCGAGGCACAGGAGCGCGAGGCAGCCAAGTTGAAGTTCATTTTCGGCCAATCTCAGCAGGAGAATGCAAGACTCGAAGAACTTGTGGCACACCTGCGACTCGAAACCCATGACCTGGAGCTCAAGGCTGCTCGATTTGAACGCGAGTTCAACGAGGCTCGTGAAAGCAGCCGGGTGGAGATTCAGCGCACCAGAAACTCGCTGGAGTCGGATCTGGAGGTCGCCAATAGCCAAGTCAACATTGTCCGTTCTGAACTGGAAACACAGATCCTTCGCCTTCAAAGTCAAATGGACAACGTCAGGCTCGAAAGCGACACGGCCCGGGAGCGCTATGAAATGCTGTTGGAAGAAGCCAATGAGACGAAGGCCAGCACCTTGGCCGCCGCTGTCCAAGCCAAAGAATTGGCTGTGGAGGAGCAGCGCCGGACGCACGAACGTGTACTCAATGACCTTCGGGAGCGCCACGCGCGTGCGCTGCACAATGCTTCTGAAGATAGGCAGCGCACAGAAGCTCATCTGATGGACCGCCTGGCCTTGTCTGATGACAAGGTGAAACACCTTGAGGATCGCGTTCACCACCTTGAAGAGAGGCTTGAAATCGCACAGTCCGCTGCGCGCGCAGCTGCAGAAGCGGCTCAGTCTGCCAAGGCCGCCGTGCCTGCTTTGGTGCCTGCACACTCGAGCTCCCCTTCGATGCCGTTCCGTGAGGGATCGATGATGCCGGAGAAGATTTCGCCTCAGGCTTTGAGGGAATCCATCTTGGTGCTCCAAGACCAGTTGCAACAACGTGAATCTCGCATTGAAGAGCTCGAGCAAGAAGTAGCCGCTATCGACAAGGACGCTCCCAACAAGATCAAGGAGAAGGACACGGAGATCACTTGGTTGCGTGAGCTTCTCGGTGTTCGCATTGATGACCTTCAGGACATCATCACCACCGTGTCGCAGCCTGCTTTTGACCGCAATGCTGTTCGTGATGCGGCCATTCGTCTAAAGGCGAATCTGCAGATGCAGCAACAGGAGAGAGAAAGAGTCCATTCTGGACACAGTTTCCCGAGCCTTCCCTCATTGGCAGACTTGACTGCGTCGCCGCGGTCGTTCCCTCTCGCAGCTGCAGCAGCATGGGGGAACTGGCGCAAGGGAAGAGATAATTCCCACTCTCACCTCTCTGAACAAACGCCATCAAAACCGACCAATGCAAGTTCCTTCCTGTCAGGGCTCTTGACGCCTCCAGCCTCCAGTGTCCGACAGGCCTCACCCCACGCCGGCCCTTCCGCGACAGCAGGATCCCGACGTCCTTCAGAGAGTCGGCCTCTAAGAAATTACAATACGACGCCAAAGGCCGTGCCTGCTCGTGCGAGCAGGATGCGAGAGCCGCCAAGCACTCCCCCTCTGCTCCGTCGATCAAGTTATGATCACGATGCCGAGCCGGCTGATTATGCCCACGACTCCTTTGGAGAGGACGCCGAAAGCACGGCCGACGGCCTAGTCTCTGCATCTCCCCGGGACGCGGCCGACGGGCCATTTGGACCGCAAATACAAGCATAGACTGTCTATACACCATTTCCATTCATGTCCATAGACATTTGAACCCTCCACTTTGTCCCAACCCGTGGATAGCTGGTTATTGTTACATTATGATGCATCCGTACCGCGACCTCTCATTCGATCTTGCATACTTCGTGCGAGCTGACATCTTCATTTGCCGTGTTTAGCTTGAGCAAAGTCATTTCTGTCTCATTTTGTGCTGACGGCAGTGGATTTACGATCTTCTTTCCTTCATTACTTACTATACCATACCATTTTCACCATTTCCTGCGCGTCCTACTGGATACCACCCCTGTTGAATTGTATTTTTGCCGCAATCTGTACACAAGATTTTCTGCTGCTTTTGCTCGTCATTCTTGTTCAAATAATCGACTGCTATTATTTAACAACGTGTCATTCGTTAATGGTTCCCTGCATCCCCGTTACTCTGCATAGTATTATTGTTGTGTTTTACTCTAGGGTGTATGCATGTGCATGTGCATGTGTCACCCTTGCTTTATCTATCCGAACACGCATTTCACCTTCCCCTTGCTGTTGGCTCTTTGGGCTAATAGCATCATGTAGATAATACTCTTATTTCTTAATCGGACATGTCTAATTTAATTGACTCTTTCCTTTTGGTCCTTCGTCATTTAACATACATCCATGCATGATAGATCCCGATATAAAGAGTACGAGTACACTATATCCATGCCACTTGAAGAAAAATAGCATCAGCCCACCCATTTTCCACCTCTAGAAACAATTCCATCCCAAATCAATGAATCCACCACTCCAATACATCCCTCCCCGCCAAAGCACTAACAACATACCCCCCATCCTCAGCCCTTATCACCCGCACCTCCTCCACATCGACCGTCGTGACATCCAACAAGAATGACCACGCTGGGATATCATCCGGAGGAGGGTATTTCCTCTTCGAGCCGGTGTCTGTCCCTGTGCCTGTGTCTGTGTTTGTGTTGTTTTGCAGCTCGGTGGGAGTGGTGGCTCGTGGGACGGGATTGGCATCCGGGTTGGAGTGTTTGTATACGGATGCGTGGTCGATGATACTGTAGACGTAGAGGGCTCCGCCGGAGGCGAAGGGGCTGTGGCCGGCGCCGGGCTCGTAGATCACGAGGAGGGTGTTGTCCGGGGAGAGGGCGAGGAGGGGGGTTGTGGTGTTGGCGGAGGGGAGGTTGGTGGGGTTCCATCTTTGGATTGCGGTTTGGAGGGTCGTGGTTATGTATTCGGTGTCGGTGGTGGGGTGGGGGGTTGGTTGAGGGGAGGTGGAGGTGGAGGAGGAGGGTTTGGAGGTTGGTGTGGAAGGGGGATCGGGATGGTATTGATGGGATGGGAGGAGGCGGGTGAGGGTTACTGTTTGAGGTGAGGTGAGAGAGACGGTGACGAGGCCGATGCAGTAGGCTTTTGTGGTTGGGGATTGGAGGGATGCAGTGAAGTAGTGGGATGAGGAGGATGGGTCTGGTGGTGGTTGGCGTTGGTGAGAGGCAGGTTTGTAGGATGAGGAGAGGAGGCGCAGGCCGCGGAGGACGATCTTTTCTTCTCCGGCGCCGAGGGTGACGGCCATGGAGGCTGAGTCGAGGTAGATGTGGTGGATGTTGTTCCGCCAGTATTGGAGGTCTCGGTGACGTTGGTAGTTGGAGGCGTCGGGTGGGTTGCCCACGTAGCGTACACGAGTCGGCTGGAAAGCGGTTGTTTCATTGCTTATGGCGACACGGAGGAGAGTGTCGTCGTCGGTAAATTCTAGGGACTCGATAACGCCGTTGGTGTCTTCGTAGCCTGCGCCGGTGGGGCTTGCGAGGACGGTGTTGCTCTGGTTGAGTGTGTATTCTGCCGGAGAGGAGATGCCGTCTGCGTCACCGGAAAGACTGTAGATCTGAACTGTCTTGCCCAGTCCGACAGCAACAAGGTGGCCTTGCGAGGAAATGGCGAGGCGGTGTTTTGCGTAGCGCTGGTTGAGTGACATGCAGCCTGTACTACCTCCGTCCATCATAGCGTGGCATACCGAGGTCCAGAGCGGATAGAGCGATGAGGACAAGGAGGACTCCCAGTGGCCGTGCTTGTCTGAACGGCTGTACACTGTGGCTCGTGCTCCTTTCAGAGTCACCAGCTGTTGACCATCAGAAGATGCCGCCAGCACCGTGGTAGGGGTGCAATCCTCAGGCAGGTCACGTCTAGACTCGGTTTTGTCGATGTGCGTCCGGTGGCCTAGCAGGTTCGAACATGCAACTTGGTCGAAGTATATGTTCCACTCTTCATTCGTTAGGAGATCTGTTCGTGGAGGTATTGGCACTGGGGTTTCTTTCAGGGCGCTCCTAAGGATCGAAGATAGCGACGCTGCATTCCGCCATAAACGGCACGCCGACCGTGCAGCGACATAGGTCTCGACGTCAACATAGTCGAGGATACTGTGGACGAGCTCGAGGGGGAGATTCGTAGCCATTGATGGGTTGATTGGAGAGATTGTGTATGGGAATTCACATATTCACCGGATGAGACTTGTCCCACGTGCGGATTCTCGGGATGGTGGACGGCCATTCTTATATGGCATGAAAGGGGCAGTGAGGACGACTTCCATAAGAGACTAGACACATGGCCCGGCAAGGTGAATGATGTGGATCGTCATCCGAGGCCATGACCGTCACCAGGCGCTTCTTGTGCCATGTTGGGAGACCATGCCTCCCCAAGCAGCAGTTGGCGTCATTCGGCCGATGCGCTGGTGGCAGATACCGGATAAGTCAAGAGATGCCGTGTGAATAAAGCCAATTATCGACTCGGCAACAGCCCCATAGGCTGAGACGGGCCGCCGGAACCTGGCAACCGAGCTGGATGGGATTCTTGCTCTTGCGCAACCTTAAGCGGCCGGGAAAGACGGAGGCAAGCTGCCCTGGACGCATCGCATCAGTGGCGTGATGCGTCGGCGGTCTTCCATCGGATGATTCTCGGCGGCAGGCGATCCTACCGCCATGGGGCCTTGTAGGTTGCACCAGTTCCTTGACTGCTGTCGCCCTTTTAACTGCCCATCGGTGAGAACCGGCGATTAACCTTTCCGCTAAATTCTGGAAAATGCAAAAAAAAAAACCTAGAGAGGGCCCTCGCTGCAGGGCTCGAGGCAGATAATATACAAGATAGATGGTGGTTTCGACCGAGCGGAATGACCTAACAACTTACAGTGGAGTGGAGAAACAGGGAACTCCACCCGTACGGTGTAGATATTGTGGACAACATCTGTCTGTCTAAGAGGCGCCAGTGCTGGGTCCGACGGCATCGTTATCCTCGCGGATCATGGCACCGGGAGATATCGGCCGGCGTCAGAAGCTTGTCACACCATGCAGGGATCGTGATGCACGGCCACGGTCTTCCACCGTCTAGAAACCGGACAGCTGTTGTGGGGCCACTTGTCCTTCCCAAAAACGAATAAGATTGGGAGGCGAAACGAGGACCTGATGCAACCCAAAAGTGACCTCAGAGGATGATGTTCTTCTCGCGCTTGTATAGATCCCTGAGGAGCTTCAATTGGTTGACGCTCATGCTTTGACGAGGCAGACTGTTCGGAAGCTCGACGATAGCCTTCCTCATCAGCGCCAGCCCCATATGCCCGAAGAAGCCGACGATTCGCTCGGCGGAGGATTTGAGCATGGCCGACAGAAGAGTGACATGGGTGTCCTGGATCTCCGTCGCCGGGATCGACAGGATCTTGTGCATGGTATACCAAAACATGGTGTTGGGAAAGGGGTTCTGGCGCTTGGTCTTGCCAAAGTTGCGTAGCGTCAGGGCCGCATACCCGGCGCCCAGGGCTGTCATACGGTCAGCATGGGTCTGTTCGCTGACATAGGGCCCATCCGAGCCGCCGTCGCGCCACCAGCCCAGGGCTCGCCGGCCGCCTTCGGTCTTCTCATTGCCATAAAATCCCCACAACGCCGGGCAAACCACACGGTACTTGGCCCACAGGATGTCAACCATGTGGCAGCCCTTGTAGATGAACGCGTCGATGGAAAATATCTGGGCCGCGACGATCCCGACTGGCTCTGCGTGGCCCAGGTTGATGGAGGCTTCCGTGATGAGAGACGAGATCAAGCACTTGGAGAAAATGTTCAAGGCGTAGATCAGAAGGGCGGGCACCTTGTTGTCGTCGGAACTAGCAATACTCTCGGGTGGGAAAGCGAAAAATTGACGCACATCCACCGATGGCTCTGGAATGGAGGCTGCTTTCGTAAGAGTCGCTTGGATTTCTCGAAGCTGTTTGACGGTCGACAAGGTCAGCGCGCATGAATCACCGAATGCAAAGCGCGACACTTACCTGAACTTGGTTGGCCCCGGTACCTTCACGGAGCTGTCCAACGCACTTCTTGATCTTTCGCCGCAAATCACCCATGTTCTCCTTGACGATGGCATTGGTCTTGGCCTCGTTTTTCAGATATTGTCGGAATTTCTTGAGGTGCTGGTGCAATTCGACGTAGCGTGCTTGGACTTTGACTTCCTCTTCCGTTAGACGGCCGCCGCCAACTTGTCGCTGTCGCTCTGCCTGTGCCTTTTGCGCGGCCTCTGCCTGGCGTTGCAACGCCTCCTGTTCTGCCTTCTGCGCCTCCACCTGGCGCTTGCGCTTCTCTTCTTCCACTCGCTCCCGTTCCTTTCTCTCCTGCTCTTCCTGTGCAGCCTTTCTCTTCCTCTCCGCCTCTTCCTCTGCCTTCTTCTTTGCCTCTTCGGCTGCTCGTCGCTCAGCCTCGCGTCGTGCAGCCTCCTCCTGTTCTCGTCGTAACTTTTCGGCTTTTTCTCGCTCTATGCGCTCCGCTTCTTTCCGGGCTGCTTCTTCCCTCCGACGGTTTTCCTCCTCTACCGCTCGTTGATGCGCGCGCAGCGTCTCCTCTGCCTCCTCTAGCACCTGATCATGCAAAGCAGCGGCCTTGTCAAGAGCGGCATTATGCTGAGCTTCACGTTCGCTATCGATCCGATCAAGATTCTCGTAAAAGGACCGGCGTTCGTAGGCCTTGACTTTCTTCAATTCGGTGTTGTGCACTCGGAGCTGTTCAAGGTCCCGCGCTAGGTCCAAGACGAGTTGCCGAGACGGGCTATCCAGCTGGGAGGGGTAGCTCGAGCGACCCATCTCGTTGATTTGCGTATGAATGCCTGGTAATACTAGGGTACTGCAGTATTCATAAAGAGGGACGCGTTTGCACCGAGGGAGTGGCAGTCTTTCCCGTAGATGTATCTCCAAAAATTAATCAACCTTCCGTATATACCATAGCTCTCATCACACGACCTCAAGGTGATTGGGGCTTGTTGCCGCTAAGTGAGCGGAGAGACGAGATTCAAAATGTTTGAAGATGCAGTAGATGCAACTATATCCTATCCACGCGTACAATTGAATTTGGAGTTCGGCTATTGAGGGAGGTAGGTGCCGACTATCTGAGGTCGCATTCCGTGGGATGGAAGGAATGTGTATGAAGCGTAAGTCACGCTGAAAGATCGTTGTTCTGCACTGCACTGCAACAATTGGAGGAACTTCTGTCAGCAATTCCGCGCCTGAGACTAACACGCACTGGAACTAGTTGCATCGGATCTTTAACTTACAACCCGAGAGAAAGTGGAAGAAGAATCACGCGATATGGGCCAGGGCAGCCAAAGACAGGACTGACTGGACAGACAGGGCCCTAGAAAACGATATCAAGCGCCCACGACGGCCGTCGGGTGATGAAGCGAGGGATTGGACTGGGAACCGCCGATTTGGAGGCGATGGCTGTTATGCGATCTTCGAGCGAGGCTCGAACGTTTTGCGGGAAGAACACAGCTCCGATGCTGAGTCAGCCCAGCAGCTCCAGTGGTCTCAATGCGCGCCCGTAAGCCGCCCGAGGCTTGGGGGGCCGGGCTAGACAAACCAGGCAAACAGGCGAAACCAATGGGCCGGAGGGAAGCACCGCTTACCATATTTACGGTACGACGGGGCAGCTACTGCACCAGACCGACCAGCTAAACATGGATCGCTCGGTCACCCGTTCCTCGGTCGGAGGGGGATGGCCTGGAGTCCGGCAGCCCTTTTGCATCATCGTGAACATCATGGGGTGCGCGCCACGACGGGGAAGCTAGGGAAGCCCATCCGAGACCTCGCGTATATTATTCCTGACTGACTAGCGCTCCTCAAGGCTAAGTAGGTCTCAGTGCCTTCCAACTAATCTGTCTCTCACACCCCAACACCTTTTCGCCCACCTCGTCGGCCACCCTTGATACATGGTCTTGTCAGGAGCCCCGCCAAACGCCGGCTGTGGGCCCAATAACGGGCCACTATTGGACCGGTCGCAGGCTCGCAGCATCAGGGAGGGTATCGATACCATTGGATACGTATCACGCCCGCACCAACTGAACCGGTATCTGCTATCTTTACGGAGCAAGAAGAGAGAAGACCGGTGACATCTGCCAGTCCCAGAATTAAGGCCACCAATCCCAGCTGCCTGCATGTCATTTTCCCCTAGTATCGACTACCTAGAAGCTGGAGACGATTCCCCATATTGATTGTGGATACTTGGAGCCACGACATACTGAGAAAAGCATGCAGCAGCTTGCCTCTAAGAGGAAGAAGCGGGCAGTGTGGATATCGAATAGCAGAAAGTTTCGATACAGCGATCGTACCAGATATAGCTCCACGGGTACTTACCGCCTTCTGCCTTCTCCGGAGTTGATCTTCGGCCGTTGAGCACGCAGTTCGTCATCTACAATGCCGAAGGATTGAGGGGTGATCTTCGCAGGGTGAAGGCGTGCCCAACATCAATGCCTCCTACTCCAGGTCTGAGAACCCAAAACAGGCTGATAAAGCGAGAGAAGGCCGATAAAGTGGCATCGCCATCCAGATGACATGCCGAGAGCCAAGATGCAATGAATTCCCCCGAGCCAGACCCTGTTGGTCTCCAAGTATGGTAACTTTGGTTTAGTGACAAGTTAACTGCACCACTTCCTCGGATTCGTCTGCGGCGAGGGTCCTTCTGGGCGGGAGTGCCATTCATCAGCGACGTGAATAGGTCAGTATGATCGGAAATGTGTCCAAATGGGTCAATGACGGTGGGAAGCTCCTGAGAGTCGGCCAGGACTCCGTAGTCGGTCTGGCTGTGTGTGGTCTTCCCTGATGTTCATCGGCCTTTTCCCCCACATCTCTAGGTAGCTGCTATATTATTGTTGTATTAACCTGCGTATTGGTTGAATGCCCTTTTCTCGCTTTAGACCTATTACTTGGGAGGATTATATTAGGTATTTTTTTTTCTGGTCTGAGTATTATTACCCTGCTAGAGCTACTAAGCAAAGTAAGCTACTGGATGCTGCTGCAGTGCTGCTCACCACTACGACGTGCTGCTGCTACTAATAGACTAACTCAACTTCTTTCTCTCCTCCCTCTTCACCTTCACCTCATCCTCTTTCTTCCTTCTTCCTTCCCCTCCCCCTCTTCTCTCTTCTTCTTCCTTGACAGTCCCTCTCCTTTGGATTTTCCCTCCCCTCTTTCCTCCATCGCTCCTGATCATTCCTTCAGGTCGACGATCCCACCTCCCTGTATCATCACCTGGCCTATCTGTCATTCTCTCTCTGTCAGATATCTCTCTGCCTCGTGTCTTTTTTTGGAACTCCCAAACCCAAGAGAATCGTATCAGTACTATCTGGTGGGAGGAACTGTTCTTGTGTTCCCCCCGTGCTTCAACGGTTAAGCGCCAACTCAATAAGCCTTTCAATTCAGGACTGAGTTGCCCCCCCTTTTCTGCTACTGAGGAGACCTCCGTTCTCTTCCGTACCATCAAATCCCACTTCGGTCAAAAGTCCCCATCATTGGAAAATTTGCAAACCAATTCGAAAAAAAATCATTCTTCCCATATTCCAAAGAATATCCCAGCAAGGAAAATTGGAAGGGTAAAAGGTCCCTCCTTTGCCTGAAGCTTGGGGATTCTACGCCGTTGGTCGCTTGACGAATGGCAGTTGGGGTCGACCGACAAGAGCTTCCATCCGCTGACTCGGTGCCTCCCCCCTCCTCTCTCTTCCTCCTCCTAATCTCAGCTTCCCGCCGATTCGTCGAGCTTCGTCCTCTCTTTCGGTCCCTGCTGTCTCCCGGAGGCTGTCTTTCAATTCCCCCCCCCCCCCGCCCGGTGCCCGTTCATCGCAATTTTGCTTTCTGTTTGAATATATTGCCTTGGCTTCTTTGATTTGGGGCTCTTGCAACCCCATCTCTGTGAGACATTCACCGGTCACCGCTGCCTTCGCCTTATAACCGTGGCTATCCCGCTCTGTGCAAAAAGGAGAAGTCCGATAATCAGATCAACTTCAGATCCCTTCTGAGCCGGACGATCGTTAAAAGGTAAGCTCAATTGAAGCCGCGTGCCTCCCACCGCCAATCCTTGCTCGTTTCCTTTGCCGGACTGTCTGTGTTGCCCCCCTCCATTTGTTTCGCTTCCTGCCAGTTGTACCTTGGTTGATGTCACTTTGTATGGGGTAATCGCAGCTTCCGTTGCCCACAATCTTCCCCTCCTCCTTCCCTATGTAACCCCCTGATATTGTGGTTTTCATCCCCATATCTTCCCTATACTCACTGCTCTTCCCTTATCTTCTTCGCGCTTACTGACCTATCGTTCGCCTCCAGTATCCTACAGGTTCACCCCTCGTTGTTTCAGACTGCCTCCGATCGGCCTTCCTCAATCACAACCCACGACGAGTGTGACTTCCGTCATTCCTAACATTCTCTCACCTCCGAGGCGGTCCATTCGTCCTCGTACACTTGACTCTATACCAAAGACCCCGTCGATTCTTTATCTGAGAAGATGGATCAACAGGGACAGTCCGGGGTCCCCGGCCCCGCGGGGCGCAAGCTCCATATTGCCCACAGAAGAAGCCCGTCGGAACTCACTCCCCTCATGAGTATGTGGATTCCAATGTAGCTTCATGCACGGTTCTCTGCGGATAAATGCTGATAGTTGTGGCAACAGTGGAACAGCTGGCAATCCAGCAACAGATCGAGCTTCTTCAGCAGCAACAACAGCAAATCGCAGCTACACATCAGCAGTACGTTAACATGGGATTGTTACAACCACAGCAGCTAGGCCAGGTCTCAGCATTCTCGCCCTCTATTCAGGGCGGTGCTTCCATGGGAGGCGTTTCCCCTCAGTTGAATGCGTTCCAGTTCCCGCAGCTCGCCCAACAGCAGCTCGGTGTGCCTATGAACACCTCGACCCAACACTCGCACCGTCGCAACCAGTCCGCCCTCCCAGGTCTCGGTATGGGTCCCCCTCCGGCCCCGTCCTCGGGAGCTTCGGGCTATTCCGACTATGGCCAACAACAACAGGGTCATCAGCCAAAGAATGAGAATGGAGGTCATGGGCGTGGACGCGGGGGCCCCCCTGGCGGTGGCCACCAGCGGCGCCACTCGCTTGCACTTCCCGAAGCCAAAAAGGCCGCGGAACTCGCTCAGCAGAAGAGAACAGCCTCCGGCTTCCAATTTCCCGCACCTAGTACCCCTGGTGGTGATTCTGACAATACTCCGGGCTCTGACGACAAATCAACCCCCACCTCGATGCAGGCTCCCCAGGGGTTGGGCCTTCACCGCGCAGGTAACATCAGGGCTGGCGGTCATGGTCGGAGTCAGTCAATGGCCGTGGGCGGCAACCGCGGCTCTCTGTCTGGCCGTGGTGCGGGTGGCTTCCAGTTCCCCCAGGCTAGCGACGGCGAGAATCAACGTCGTGGCAGTCAGCCCGGCCACGCGCGGTCTTCATCCAGAAATTTCGACGGCAATTGGCGTCAACCCAACAATCAAGCTCAGAACCAGGATCAGCCGAAGAGCTTTGGTCAGCAGAGCGGTGGTTTCCAGCCTGGCCACCGTGCTCGTGCTTCAATGAACCAGTCCATTGGCTCCATTGGGTCTTTCCAGTACCCGGGACAGCCTCAGCTCATTCAACTACCCCAAGGTCAGGTAGTCATGGCCTCGCCACAGATGTTTGGTGGCAACCAGCAACTCAATCCTCTGCAGCTTGCACAGCTTCAAGCCCTGCAGCAGAATGGGCAGCTGACCGGCCAAGGTCTTGGTCTTCAGGCTAGTCAACATGCCCCGCCGCAGCTGTCTGCCCAGCAGCAGCAGCAGCAACAGCAGCAACGCAAGACCCTCTTCACTCCTTACTTGCCTCAGGCCAACTTGCCTGCGCTGCTGAGTAACGGTCAATTGGTTGCCGGTATTCTCCGTGTGAACAAGAAGAACCGCTCCGATGCCTACGTAACGACTCCCGACTTGGACGCAGATATCTTTATTTGCGGTAGCAAAGACCGTAACCGTGCCCTTGAGGGTGATTATGTTGCCGTTGAACTTCTGGATGTAGACGAGGTGTGGTCGCAGAAGAAAGAAAAGGAGGAGAAGAAGAAGCGCAAGGACATTACGGAGGCTCGTGCTGGCAGCAGCGCCGGGGCGGACAAACTGTCTCGGTCTGACTCCGGCCCCAACGGGGACCGCCAGGAGGTTGGACCTGATGGCAGCATCCGTCGCCGTGGCAGTCTCCGCCAGCGACCAACTCAGAAGAAGAACGACGATGTCGAGGTAGAAGGCCAGAGCCTTCTCTTGGTGGAAGAAGATGAAATCAGTGATGAGCAGAAGCCACTATATGCGGGCCACATTGTGGCTGTTATCGAGCGCATTGCGGGGCAAATGTTCTCGGGAACCCTTGGCCTCCTCCGTCCCAGTAGCCAGGCGACGAAGGAGAAGCAGGAGGCCGAGAGGCTGGCCAGAGATGGTGGCCACGGCCGTCAGCAACAGGACCGCCAGCAGGAAAAGCCTAAGATCGTCTGGTTCAAGCCTACTGACAAGCGTGTTCCTTTGATTGCGATCCCTACCGAACAGGCTCCTCGGGATTTCGTTGAGAAGCACCAGGAGTACGCCAACCGCATCTTTGTTGCCTGCATCAAGCGTTGGCCGATCACTTCCCTGCATCCCTTCGGTACCCTTGTCGAGCAGCTTGGAGAGATGGGCGACTTGAAGGTGGAAACGGAGGCTCTTCTCCGGGATAACAACTTCGGCTCTGACGAGTTCTCTGATGCCGTGCTCAAGAGCATTGGCTGGGAGGACTGGTCCGTTGCCAACGAAAACGAGGCGCTTTTGGCCTCTCGTCGGGACTTCCGTCAGGAGGCCACTTTCACCGTCAACCCTAGCGGTACCAAGGAACTCGACAATGCGTTCCATCTCAAGCCTCTCGCCGATGGAAAAGTGGAGATCGGTATCCACGTTACCGACATTGCCCACTTTGTCAAGGCCAACTCGTTGGTTGACCGCGAGGCTAAGAAGCGGGGCACTGCTGTGTATCTCGTGGACCGCCTGGTGAACATGCTCCCCACACGTGTCTCCACCGAGCTTTGCGCTCTGCTGCCCGGGGAAGACCGTTTCACCGTCAGTGTTGTGTTCAAGGCCAACCCCGAAACAGGCGTCATCGACGACGATGTCTGGATCGGTAAGGCCATGATCAAGAGTTCTGGTAGACTCAGCTACGAGGAGGTTGATGCCGCAATCCAGGGCACGTCTGCCCTCGCTGTTCCCGGAGTCTCTGCCGACACAGTCAGGGCTTTGTACGCTATTACGTCGAAGTTCAGGGAAGCCAGACTCGGCAACCGGGTCTCCAACATTCCCCCTCTTCGTCTGTTGTATCAACTGGATGACGAGAATGTGCCTGTTGAGTATAACATCTTCAACTCATCTCCGGTCCGGGAACTTGTGGAGGAGCTAAGCTACAAGGCCAACTTCCTGGTAGCTCGCACATTGGTTACTGCCCTGCCGGAGAAGGCCTTCTTGCGTCGCCAGATGTCGCCAAACGCTCGCCGCCTTCACCTCTTCGTTGAACGTATGAACAGACTTGGCTATGGCCTGGATCTGACTAGCAGTGGAACCTTGCAGAGCAGCCTCTGCCAAGTTCAGGACGACGATTTGCGCAAGGTCAGTCTTAGATCTTAATCACAAAAGCCAGGCTAGTGTTCCCCTTAACTAACAATGATCACAGGGCATGGAAACGGTTCTTCACAAAGCCATGCAACGTGCGAAGTACTTTGTGGCTGGCAGCGTGCAGGATGATCAGCGTCAGCACTACACCCTGAACTTGCCTGTTTACACTCATTTCACGAACCCCTTCCGCCGGTATGCAGACATTGTCGTCCATCGCCAGCTGGAAGCCGTTCTGTCGAACGGTGCAGTTGAGTTCTCGGATGACTTGGAGTCGTTGACCAAGACCGCCGATCTCTGTAACAACAAGAAGGATTCTGCCCACAATGCTCAGGAGCAGAGTGTCCATATTGAAGCCTGCAGAAATATGGATAAGGAGCGACAGGAACTTGGTGGTGACCTCATCAGCGAGGGTATTGTGATCTGTGTTTATGAATCCGCCTTTGACGTCTTGATCCCAGAATACGGCTTCGAGAAGCGTGTCCACTGCGATCAATTGCCCTTGAAGAAGGCTGAGTATCGCAAGGACTCGCGTGTGCTGGAGCTTTACTGGGAGAAGGGTGTGCCGTCCTCGGCTTATATTCCTGAGGATGAACGGCCGAAGCCCGGCAACTCCCGTGCGGCTCAAGCTGCTGCGGCTGCACGCGAAGCAGAAGCTGCCAGAGAACGTGCCCGTGAGCGCGAAGAAGCCATGCGGAGACAGACAGAGACCAGCACTATGTCCGCTGACGATGCGAATGCTCTGTTTGATGACGATGATGACGATGTCTCCGAAGTTACTGAGATGGCTGCGGGCGTCTCATTGAATTCGTCTGCTGACCGCTCAACTCAGAGCATGCCACCTTCGCCCACTCGCAATGGCCATCTTCAACAGGCTCCTCACCGGACGCGCTCTGACCCGAAGATCGCAACGCTCAGCGGTGATGCTCCCGAAGCTAAGTTGACGAACAAGGAGAAGTACCTGCGGTTGTTCAAGCTCAGGGAAGAGGATGGAGAATACATCCAGGATGTCACCGAAATGACCCGTGTCCCTATCATCTTGAAGACTGACTTGAGCAAGAGCCCTCCGTAAGTGCTCCATTTCACCGACCATGTGAATTCTTACAGCTAACGTGTGCTCGCAGGTGCCTCACTATTCGCTCGGTCAACCCCTATGCTCTGTAAACGGACCAAAAACGAATTCACTTCTTCGGATGTGTTCTATATGTTTGCGCTATGGATTTTGGTCTTTGCTTGGTGGATCATCAGGGTGGTCGTATGATGGTGAACTTGCAGCTCGATTCTATCCATTATCGCCACTGGTTCCCGCATGCATACCAGCCAGCCTCTCCTTTGCAGTAATATTGCTTTAATCAGCTTAGCGTGTTGTTCTTGATTTTATAATTGCTGGGGACCTCGCAGAGCAAACAGTGGATCTCTTGTTCCGAATTATTTCCAGATCAGTCTTGCAATACGGTTGCAAGAAGACCAATTGTGGAGTACACTGATCTTCTCACCAGACGTCTGGATTTGAGGCCCAGTGATTCGGGGAGGATGAGTCGGGGGGACTCGGGAATGAGATGATACGAGATGTGGTTTCATCGCTTGTACTGATGGGAAGTCGGTTACGAGGGGTACCTTGGGAAAATTTGTCTATCCATTCTAGCTAGATATTTGCATAGCTTATTATCAATAGGTTGTTTCGGATAACCTTCCTCTTGACTTGTAGAAGCAACTACTCCGTAGGTCAATCCAGATTCAGAATCACAGCTCAACCACGGCAGTTTAGTCTTGAGGCTTAAAATACTACCATCAAGTATCGCTAGTACGCAATCTGCTACTTGGCAGTCCCTGCCGAATCATACATCAACGGCCCAACGGGTCACCTTATACTAACGCACTTACAAAGCGAATCACATCACACAATCATGTCATAATAATAGATGCAATGAATGTCTACCTACTCCGTATTGCTAGATGCAATTCATGCATGAAACGAATCCAAGCCAACCAACCGGACATAAGTGAGTGGCAATGGACCAGTACCAACCAGTACACCGTGGGGTATGCAAGAGAGCTAGCTATGCCTGAAAAGATAAAGAAAAAGAGACCCCCTCCGTGTCCATAATGATATCCATATCCATCCATTTTCGTTTCGCACGAGAACGCCGAACTAAATGTTGAGAAGTGAATGTCTCGGGGGCATAATGAGAGTCTGCGGGTGCAGCTGGGGTATTAAATGTGGTTGTGGGGAGATGTGGGATGTGAGGGGCAGGATAGGTAATTGAGAAGTAGACGGGTAAATATGTACCGCGAATGAGGGAATAGGTGGGTAGACTTTCACAGTCTGCGGATGCCGATTCGAGGCTTGGCCTTTTTGCCATTTGGCGCTGAGACTTTTCGCGAGCCCATTACCGGTCTTGATAACCTCGAGCCAGATGGGGCTGATGTGGATGCGGATGGAGTGAGAATGGTGGGAGGATTGCTGGGATGAAACATGGTTATTGCTGGGTCGTTATCTTTCAGTCCGTTGAGGGCTCGAGGGTTCTCTTTGCCGTCACCGCTGGCTCGACGCACAAAGGCAAGATCCGCAGGGTCGGGATCGTCTTCGAAGATCTGGACATCTTCGCGTATCCGACCCGACGAGTTGATGCCTTTGTCGAGGACGGAAAGCTTAGGTGACTTCCTCTGCGGAGAGTGGCTGCGGTCAGGGATGTCGCTGGGGTAGTTCGCTGCGATATTCTTCTCGGATGCGGACATGCCATCCACGGTCATGTCTTCTGTGTCCATAGCAAATGGGTCGTCCAGGTCCATTGGCAGTGCCAGCACAGATAGCGGTCGTTTGCCGAAGGCGTTTTTGCGAATGTGAGGTAAGGCAAGTCGTACCGGGGAGGGCGATAGAGAAGGGTCGTTTTCTTTACTGGCGTTGGTGGAGGTTTCTGATTCATCGTCGGAGGCAGTCGTGTCAAGGGTATCGTGAAGTTCTTCGGGTTCCTGCTCCTGGTATTCAATGGGTGTAGAGGGTTGATGAGAAAATGCTCGAGAGCTCGAGCTCTCTTCGCCACTGTTCCGGGTGATTCGCTTCTTCATTGTAACAGAGGCAATCCTGGTCCCCTTCCGTGGTCGTAAGGAGCGAGACTCCTCTTGTTCTGCTGGAATGACTGCTCCGGCATCTTCGCCTCTCGTTTTCGCCTCGGATACTGCTGAGGCTAGCTCTGGTGGGACAGGGGCGTGGATGGAGGTCATCAATTTTGCTTGACGAGCAAACGCATCGTAGTTTTCTTGGAGCAGTGCGCCGGCTGCACAGTTCAAGGCGGAGTCGGGATTAGGATAAATCAGGAGGCAGGAGATGGTCTAGATTGCGTTCACTGTCAGATTATGCCCCAGTCTATTGTGTGTTCTGCACGCTAGGAACGGAATACATACGATCAAGACATCCTTCAAGGTCAACGTGGACTTCCAGTCTCGCTTCAAGGTATCCACGCAGACCGCTCCTGTCGACTCCTCCACATTTGGATGCCATATGCGAGTCCGGAAAGTCGCCTTCGGCGGGCTCTTGGGATAATCCTCCGGCATTTTCAAGTGTAACCGCCATAGACCCTGCGAGTATGGCGTACCCTGGGGCCCGGCCAGGAGAGTGGTGAGCTGGGTGAGGTCGTCCCCTGTGGAGGCCTCGTCGGAGGGAAAGATGTAATTGGGAGGAAGTTCTTCATGCAAAGCGGCATGGTCCGCTGCGAGACGTCGTAGAGATGACACCTATCGGACGATACCGTGACATTTAGCGATCGTCGATCAAGACAAAGGGAAAATCAATTGACATCGGGTACCAATAAACTCACCATACTTGCGTCTCCCCAGCGATGTCGACCTCAATTTCGAGGCCGAATGGGTCTAAAGATGAAAGCAAAGTCCGTCTGAATTCAAGGGTTGCACTGTCTCTGATTGTCCGACGGCCCCTGTCGATCCCAGCAAGTGACACAAGCGAAAAATCCGTTTGTGGAGATGGTTCAATGGCAGTAAGGTGTGCAGACGATGGCTCGGTCCCGACCCGTTGCCCCCGACGGCCCTGTTGCCCGCTCTTTGTTTTGATGATGTTGAACTGGCCGCCCTAGCCCCGATTGGGATCCCAAACAACGCGCGCGGTTGCGGTCACGTGGATTTCGCGTCGCTTGCACGCGTTTTAGGAAATGTAATTGATTACGGCGGACTCGGTACTTCACCGGCCGGGAGTGAGACCTGTCAGATGTCACTCCCCAATATCTGGGGTCCTCGAGAACTCTGGGAACAACAAACGGCGCCTGTACGACTCAGGGGTGCCCCCATTAACGTTCAAAGCCCCGTAGTCAAATCCACACTTCTCCCATGTGATGGAACGGAGCAGTGACACGACTATGTATCTACACTCTATAAATGAATAAGTGAATGAGCTTCAAGTGAAGGTGGGCTCTCGAATCCTAGTATTTACCATGTCCTCATTAAGCGATTAAAAATTACTAAGAAAAGAACTCGTATGTGCGCCGCATTATGCCTCTTTGTGAACAAGCGGTGAACGTTGAAAGGAAGAACAGAAAAGAAAATCCTTCCCAGCAATGTTACATATGTCAGAAGAAAACTGTAAAAGATCCATCCCCTTCATATCATCGCACCACGCTTCCTGCAGCCCACCAGGGAAAGTTCGATCGCCATGGGTATCAATATTCCCAGGACACTGGGGTTCGAGACGGTCGAGACTCAACTCCATCGAGGAGCAGGGAGGAAAGTCGCCCTTTCCGTTTACAGGAAAGCGGCGAGAGCAGCACCAGCCACGACGGACAGACCGACGGGGCCGGCGGTGGCGAGAGGGACACCAGCACCAGAGGAAGTGCTAGTGCTGGAGGAGCTTCTGCTCGAGGAGTCGCTGGTTGAGGTGGAAGAGTCGGAGCTAGAAGTCTTGGTGGAGGACTTGGTGGAAACGGTGGCAGAGGCGCTCTTCGACTTCACGAGGGAAGAAGGAACCCCGCTGGATCCAACCAGGATGCTGGAGGCTCCCGCAGGCAGGGATCCCTGGGTGGGGATGACGGGAGAGGAGGTGACAGCAGCGGAGGGCTGGCCCTGGGGCTATACTTGGGTCAGCATGGTACTCTTAGGCAGCGTTCAGGAGTATATCCAGGGTTGTGCTTACCACCGCAACGGAGGACTGAGCAGCGGCGAGGGCCGAGAAAGCAACGAGGAGGATGGAGGAACGCATCTTGCTAGCGAGTGGTAGTCTAGATCTGGAGGATCGGATAGATTGGGTGGATCGTTGCGGAGGCGATCGGTAGACTAGCGAGTGTCTTCAAGAGCGAGAGGATGAAGCGAAGGTAGAGGTTCGTGGAACGACCGTGGGGGTTGCTTTATATGACTTGGGCTAGGGAAAGGGACGCAGAGATGACAGGCGCAGGGGCAGCCTTTAAATAGAGTCAGGGTAGGGGAAAAAAGCAAGCGCAGCAGCAGCAGCAGCAGCAGCAGCGGTGCCATCCATCCCTCTCCATCAGCCCTGTCTGCAGCTGCTCCTCCCTCGTCCTAGTGGCAATGGAGGGAGGGATCCACCGGACAAAGGGCAACATCAGCAGGCCGGGACCGCGGGCCTGCATTATTGGGCCAAAGTGAGAATCTGAGTCGCTGCCCGTGGCTGAGAGGCGGGCCGGCAAGAACTCAGCGTGCAAGGCGATGCTGGAGAGTGGCAGCCAAGGCCCGGCATCAAACCACCAGAGTCGTACTAAGCTCGCCCGAGACGGGACAATGGCCGGTGAGTCAGCATTCTAAAGGCCTCCTCCGCAAGAGGTTTGCGTATGCTTCTGCTATTTTTGGTGGCCATCGGAGCACAGCGTCAGCGGCCGCGCTCCACTCCGGTGCGGGCGCCCCGCCAATGATGGTCCTGATCCTATAGATCTGCTGCTGGGTTGCGAATCATCTTGAAGGTAACCAACCGGCCGGGGACTGCGCGGGAGAAAATGAAATTTCCCTCTTTCATCTTCTTTCCACTTGGGTCCGGATAGCCCACTGATCCATAACTACGATGCAATTTCCTCGAGACTCGCCTCTACATTACTACACGCCTGGCATGCGCAGCCGAGAGACCTTCAATCCAACGGAGGAAGCATGCCGGCCACCGCATGAATCCCTGGTCTTGCCCAGCCACGCATTCAAAGCTTGTCATACGAGGTACGTCCGACCAGTCTAGCCTCCCATGGCCATCGTCGCAAGCCACCCGAGGGGTCACTGACGGGTTCGACCGACCGGTCGCCTTGGGGGGGTGAGAGAATTGCAGTCACGAGCCACGGCAATAGTCTCTTCTACTGCCACATCCTGTTGTCCACGTAACAAAACCACGGCGACGCATCATCCTGCTAACCCTCGCACTGGCTCTTGACGTAAGATCATGACGAGCCCTCGACACCACCACACACCAGAACGTGATTCGGTTCCTGCAGTCGTATGCTCGTAGTCATCCAAATGGTTTCTCGGCGTGCCAATCCTCAATAATAGCCGATCCGGAAAAAATATTAATCTGAACCATAAACCGATCATCGATGTGGATTGGACTGGCAGATGCCAAGAGGGTAGTTGCTGCTGGCCATATTGTGTAGTACCGACAGGATGAGACTGGAAGCGTACGTATGCAAAACTGGAGGTGCATGGACGTGTCGATCAACCAACCCTCGCACTTTTTAAGACAGTGCGCACCGGCCAGACCAGTCCACCCGTAAGGTACAGGGTATCAGGGGTCTCAAATCTCCGGCCCAGGGTCGGACACGGGCATTTCGCCTAATTGCCACTCGAGTAATGCAAGGGAAAGGACGAGGTCATGAACAATGAATGAATCGGTTTCCCCCTCAGACATAGATAGTTAAAAGGGATGATGATAATGCATGGCAGGGGACAAAGGGTGATGGATGAAGGCGGGCCAAGATTCCAGAGACGAGAGAAGCGGGTTCTCGCCGACCCTGCCAATCCAACCCCTCCCGCCCTTGTCTCAACTCGCTGCTTCCCGTCGCCCGTTGAAGGATGCTGAGAATCGGAGACCCTCCCAGGCCGCTGGTGGGGGGCGCCACCAAATTGAGCAATTAATCACGAAGCCAAAAGATCAATGGACAACGCCAGCCCTGAACTGCCATGTATCTGGTGTATACCAATGGGGTACGTACATAAACGGCAACATGGCACGGAGTATTCATCGTGAAGGCAGGCTGGGAAAGACCTGTCCCGCTGGCGGGCTGGTTGGTTACGTTGCTTTTCCTCATTATTGACGATTATTGCCCACCGATCCCATCGCCTAGACCCAGCCCGAAGCACAGATTGGAATTGCTTGCACTGCACTGGATCTCGATCCCCACTTAGGGCACCCATCATCCATTCACTTCCATCGCCATTTGATAGTGTCGCTTTATATTTACCGCATTGCTTTTTCGCCCAACCCCGACACCTCTCGGGGACCCGTCCTTACCCTGTCATCGTGATATGTCTTAGACCCAGGGGGCCTGACTTGTTGTCTTGCTTCGACGTGCGCTTGTTTCTCTTCCAGTCACGTCTCACGGCCGGATCCCCCACATAACCGCCCAGATAGACCCCTATTGGACATGTTCCTCCTTCCCGTCCTTGGGGATACGAGCCAAAGCGGCTCACACTTGCGACATGGCACCTTAAATAGAAATGAGGACCATTTTTGAGTCACCGGTGCGCCAGGCAGGAGGGTCCGAGGGGTTGCAACTTGCAACAGGTTGGGGTTGAGTCTCGTCTACTGTTGAAGTCTTGATAGACTATGCTTCAATGGCAGACAGTGAAACTGACCAAAGAATATCCAGGGACCATCCGCGCTAATCCAGTCATAGTACGTGGCATGCCACCGTCACAAGCACCACACTGCATTCATTCAATCGTCAGACGGTACAAGAACAGAAACCCACGACGCAAACACCCCGGCTACTCTACAAATACACATTCATCTCTGCCGCGCAGTTACGCGCCACCCGAAGTACGATCACTCAATCTTGCCCGTTTGAGACCAATGTACCAGACTGGACTATAGCAATATCGATAGGCGACGTTTTGCTTAAGACCTGCCGCGTCATCACGCGCAGACTATGGAAACTATCAGGCATCCGGTTTCGGACATAGATTCCGAATTGCTGATGACGATGCTTCAACGATGATGGAGGGTATATAGGTATGTGCATTGTGCAGCTCATGAATATATCAAAGCTCTAGACTCGAGCTCCACTCATTGCGAATCCAGGGACGTGCCCTTGAGACACATTCCTGCCAGCATGGCGGACAATACCCGCGAAATCTGGAACGTGAAGAACTTGACGAATCTCCACCTGACGTGGCGGTCGTCATTACGATAAGGGATTGATATCACGTTGTAGGACTTCAGCTATGATCTGCTAGTGAATAGGCTGGAGTGCTGTTCTCGGTCAATCTGGAAACTGAATCTGCGGTAGGGCTCTGTCGAGGTAAATGTATATGGTGTCTCGAGGGCACTTCTTCGCGAAGGATACTAATCTACAGAGAAACACAGACGCGTCATAGGTCGAGCCATGATTCGGATAGTAGACCAACCATCTTCCTTGGCTCTACTTTATATGCCTCTTCCCTGTGCACCGTAGTCACTAGATATAACAAGCAATAGCAGCACCGTTGGCCACGTGCCCGTGCCTCATCTAGTCCCGTACACTCATGTAGTGTTACGATACTATATCCAGCAAGTCTCGACCTTACCCAAATAACGCCCTACAACTCTCCACCACTCACAAACCCCAATTAGCCCAAGATATACGGGATACCTTACAAACCAACCCATACATACATTTCCCTCGTACGACCTCACCAACCCCCAGAGACCAAACACCAAGAGCAAGCACAACCCCAAGCATCTCTCAATCCGTTCCATTCCATTCAATCCATATCAACATATAACATATCATACACACCCCATCCTACCCTCCAGCCCATCCCCATCCCAAAACCCCACCATTACTTCTTACTCGCACTCACAGACACAGTCTCACTCTCCGTCCCCGGAACCGGAACCTCCCCACGAATCCAATCCGCGAATTCCTTCCTCTTAGCCTAAATATCATATTAGCAAAGTCCACATCAATCCCCCATTCCCCTCCTAAACCCTCCCAACCCAGCCTTCTCCCAACCCAACACAACACAAACCAAGAACAGGGGAATGGGTGAAGCATACCCTAACATCCCAAAACGCAAACCGATCCTCCAACCTGCGATAGGGATTCCTCGCGCCGCCTTCTCGTTCAATCTGGCCCGCCCATTCACTCCAACTAATCGGTTTGAGTTTTTCAGCGCCGAGGACGAGACCTGCCGAGACGAGGACGAGGGATGCGAGGGCTTCGATTATGATGTCCTGGGGGAGGGCGCTGGTCGTTGGGTTGGTGTTGCTGGAGAGGAGGGTGTGTTCGTGGGCGGAGTAGCCTCTATTCTCTCTTGTTAGTTTTGGGGTTCGCATTGGGTTTGGGGGTTTGGGGGTCGGATTTGAGGTTTGGGGGGAGGTAGAGGGAATTGGGGCATTGGGGCATGGGTGGTTGGATGGATGGTGAGTGAGGGATTGGGATAGGTAGGTGGTAGGCTTGGAGGGAGAATGTACGCGTGAGCGAGGAGAACCAGGCCAAACAAGGCGATGAAGCGGGATAGGAATCCCATCTTGGATACCAGGTGTATGTAGGTATCTAAGTGTTGGGTTGGAGGGTTTCGACTGGTCGGGATAGCTGGAGCTGTATGTGGTATGTAATCCGCGCACGTGCTTCTACGGGAGACCAATGGGCCCTCTTGTGCACCAGCCCTCTGCACCGGCTCTGCTCCGGCTGGATCTTTTCAGACCCCGCCATAGGCCCAACGACCTAGTCGCAATTGGGCAGCACCCCAGGTTCATGCCACTTGGTGCGGTTGCTAGGAGGGGTCATCTACCAATCTACGAGGGCAACGGCTATATGTGCTCCAGTGTGTTATTAATGGGGTATTTATTGATTCGTTATGTCGCCGGGATCATCCCCGGTCGACGGGGTTATTCAAGTTCATGACAGTATATTTCCGTGGGATAACATCAAATAATCCATCATCACATGGCTCTTCATTAAACAACATTCCATTTACAGCTTCTGCATAGCGGCCTGTAGAGATTCTGTTAGCATCATTCCATCGAGCCGAGAAGCATCCGCGACTTACAACATCGGTGGACTGGACGTGGTCCTCGTCCTCCTCGATCTGCTGCTGGAGCTCATCAAGAGAGATCTTCTCGTCCTCAACGACAAGGTTGATCTGGAGCTTCTTGATACCGAAACCAACGGTGACGAACTTGCCGGCACCCCAGACGAGACCGTCCTTCTCAATGGCACGGACGTTGGCCTCCATCTGCTGGAGGTCGGTCTCATCATCTGCAAAAAGTTAGTATCAGGAAAATAAAGTAAAGAGGAATTGACACATACCCCAAGGCTTAACCTCAAGAGTCACGATGGACTTGGCAACGGGCTTGGGCTTGGCCTCCTTCTTCTTCTTGTACTCAGCAAGACGAGCCTCACGCTCCTTGACGGCCTCGGGGTCCTCCTCCTCCTCGTCGGAGCCGAAGAGGTCCATGTCATCGTCGTCCTCAGCAGCCTTGGGGTTGGTAGGCAGCTCAGTGGACTCGGGGCCGTAGGAGGTGTAGGGCTTGGAGGCATCGCCAGGGAGAGTGGCGTGCTCAGCCTCGTGGGAGGCAATGTGCTTGTACCAGCGAGCAACGTGGGGGTACTTCTCGGCGTCAGGGGCGCCGGAGAAGGCCTTGAAGGTTACGACATCGGCCTGGGAAGGAGCGTCGCTTTTTTCAGTTAGCTTGATGCCCATTTCTTCAAATGATAGATCAAGAAATAAAGCAAAAAAAAAAAACAAAAGGATTTCCAAGTGATCAGAAGCGCGATTGCTCGCATTGTGTTTAATCTTGCAGCGGGGTCTTAAGCCGCCTCATAAACACGGACCAATTTCTTTTCATCATGCAAACAAGGAAAATCTTTCAAGGCACCAATGCTAGAGAGAAAGGGATGTGCCTTACCCAACAATGTAGCTCCTGGTAGCCAAGTAGTTGTTGGCAACTGAGGGGTACCATTAGTTACTGCTGAGAGCAGACAGGAAAGGAAAAGGGAAAGCAAAATAGGGAAATGGTAGACATACCGGTGAGGCCGGCGTCGGAAGCGAGATCAGTGAAACCCATTGTGAATGTGTGTGTGGGAGAGATGTGTGGTGAGTGGAAAGGAAGAAGAAGAAAGGAGGAAGAAATAGGAGGGGAAAGGTGTTCTGAAGTATTTTTTCAGGCGGAGGGTCCGAGTAGTGAAATTTTTCGGCGGCACCAACAGAGCCCCTCATTTCGGCCAGCACGTGACCCCACGGTGACGGAGTGACGGAGCTATCTGGCCTTTGGGGGAGCTTCCGCCACTCACCGGCCAGCTCGCGGTGGAGCCTTCGAGAAGCCTCGCGACGCTTGCAGGCAAGCCGATAGTCGCCTGGCCCGGCTATATAGGCTCGAGCTATACTCGAGCTATACGGGAGCTGCAGAGACCACCGACAGGACTGTACGTACCCTTATCCTCGCATTTTGACCATGTCGTCAAGGTTGCACCTTGCTCGGGGTCGGCTTCTCCGACCGTCCAGTCTTCCGTCATCGACTCGGAGCTTTCAACCTTCACAAGCATTACGCCTACTATCGCGCGCGCGGCTAGGCAATGTCGTCCAGACTCTGTCAGTACCACCCATACGCACGTATGCCAATGGACGCCCTCATCCTCCCGGCGGTACCCATCGCATGAACCTAGGTGGCGAGCCTGAAAAATCAGCTTTGGAACAGTTTGGTGTCGATCTCACAGCCAAGGCTAAGGATGGCAAATTGGACCCCGTCATCGGACGGGATGCCGAAATCCATCGCACCATCCAGGTCCTCTCGAGGCGAACGAAGAATAACCCCGTTCTGATAGGAGCGGCGGGTACTGGAAAGACGGCAGTTTTGGAGGGTCTGGCGCAAAGAATTGTTCAAGGAGACGTCCCGGAAAGCATCAAGGAAAAGCGTGTCATTTCCTTGGATCTAGGGTCTCTCATCGCTGGTGCTAAGTTCAGAGGAGATTTCGAAGAACGGCTGAAGTCGGTCCTTAAAGAAGTCGAGGATGCGCAAGGGGGTGTGATCCTCTTCATCGATGAACTGCATACCTTGCTTGGCTTAGGAAAGGCAGAGGGCAGTATTGACGCCAGCAACCTTCTGAAGCCGGCATTGTCTCGCGGCGAGCTTCAATGCTGCGGTGCTACGACTTTGAACGAGTACAGATTGATTGAAAAGGACGTCGCTCTGGCAAGACGGTTCCAGCCTATCCAAGTCGGCGAACCTTCAGTTGCGGCTACTATCTCCATCTTGCGTGGTATCAAGAACAAGTATGAGGTCCACCATGGTGTCCGAATTACGGATGGTGCTTTGGTGGCAGCGGCAACCTACAGTAACCGCTACATTACGGACCGTTTCCTTCCCGATAAGGCGATTGATCTCGTCGATGAGGCAGCGTCTGCTCTCCGCCTACAGCAAGAATCGAAGCCCGATGTGATCAGAGAACTGGACCGCGACATTACCACCATCCAGATTGAGCTCGAGTCCCTTCGCAAAGAAACCGACGTCAGTAGCCGTGAGCGACGCGAAAAGCTCCAGGGAGACTTGAAAGTCAAGCAAGAAGACGCGGCGAAATTGACCGAGGTATGGGAGAAGGAGAAGGCTGAAATCGAAGGCCTCAAGCGCGCAAAGGAGGAGCTGGAGCGAGCTCGGTTCGAACTAGAACAGGCACAAAGAGAAGGAAACTTTGCCAAGGCTGGTGAGCTGAGATATGCCACCATCCCAAGTCTTGAAGCCAAGCTGCCCAAGGAGGGTGAGGAGCCAACAGCAGGTACTCAGACCAGTCTCATTCATGACTCGGTTACGGCTGATGACATTGGCAACGTGGTTTCTCGGACCACCGGCATCCCTGTCAACAAGCTAATGGCCGGTGAAGTGGAGAAACTCATCAAGATGGAAGACACATTACGCCGATCTGTTCGTGGGCAGGATGAGGCTCTCTCCGCAGTCGCCAACGCCGTTCGGATGCAAAGGGCGGGTCTCAGTGGAGAGAACAGGCCACTTGCTTCGTTCATGTTCCTTGGTCCTACTGGTGTTGGAAAGACAGAACTTTGCAAGAAGATGGCCGAGTTCCTGTTCTCCACTGAAACGGCCGTTGTTCGATTTGACATGAGCGAATTTCAAGAGAAGCACACGATCAGTCGCCTGATCGGCTCCCCAGCTGGCTACGTTGGATACGACGACGCCGGTCAACTTACAGAGGCTGTAAGGAGGAAGCCGTACGCAGTGCTGTTATTCGATGAGTTCGAGAAAGCGCATCGCGACATCTCTGCTTTGCTGTTGCAGGTCCTTGATGAGGGTTTCCTTACCGATTCTCAAGGCCACAAAGTTGACTTTAGAAACACTCTCATTGTCCTTACATCGAACCTTGGAGCCGACATCCTTGTGGGTGCCGATCCTCTGCATCCTGTCAAGGATACCGGAGATGAGCTTTCGCCTGAAACGAAGAAGTCAGTCATGGACGTTGTGCAATCGGCCTATCCGCCAGAGTTCCTCAACCGTATCGATGAGTTCATTCTCTTCAAGCGGCTGTCCCGCGACGCTCTGAGGGATATCGTCGACATCAGAGTAAAGGAGCTTCAAGCACGACTCGACGATCGACGGATGACTCTCCGGGTGGATGACGAGATCAAGGATTGGCTCAGTGAAAAGGGCTATGACCCTAAATATGGTGCTCGGCCCCTCAACCGCTTGATTGCCAAAGAAATTGGCAACAAGCTGGCTGATAAGATCATTCGCGGCGAGATTACATCCGGACAAACTGCTCGTGTCACATTCAATACCGACAAGAGTGGACTTGCAGTCATGGCAGAAGTTGCCGAAGAAACTGAAACGGAAAAGTCGTGAAGTGTTCATTTGCATTGCATATTCCTGTTATTGAGTACTTGGCGCTATTGCTGGGAGTTTCGGTGTGTTAGATGATGACCTTGGATGACCTTATCTCTGCTCTTCTCATTGTACTATAGCATGAACTACATTGTATACCATATGTTATGAATAAATTGTATATATCTCTACGGCATGAAATACAGTAATCATGTTTTGAATTTCAGTTTTTCCTGTTCTGCGATTGTCACTTGATCCGGCAAAGTAAGGCCGCTCCGGGGCACTCCATCCCAATCGGCCCATAGGGACCTTCTCCTAACGAGAATTTATCCATCAAAGACTAAACCTCCTATTTGTCATGGAATCGCAAAATAAGCGGAGGCGGGTGGCACATCACTCATATATCGAGTCTCCCAATACCAGGTTCAATAGAGACGACAATGCACGACCAAGACCCTCTAGCAACCTGCGTCCAAGTTCGCAAGATATACAGAGACCAAGGCCAGGTGCTGTCAATAGAGATGGGGCCTATCGGGTTGATAGCGGGCTATTTGAGCAATCCATCGATGACGACCTTGAACAAGTTATAGTGGCAGTGGATATGAAAGACTCGGGAACTGTCGGCTGTTCCTACTATTCTGCACAGGAAGAGAGACTCTACCTACTGGGGGATCTACGATATTCCAGTGCAGAGATCATTGACAGCTGTTTGTCTGATTTTCCTTGCTCTCATATGCTGAAACTAACAGACTTGAAGTGGTCCTGCAGACTAAGCCTACGGTGCTCTTGATCTCACCTCGGATTGATCCCAATAACCTCCAAGAAAGACCATGGGCTGGACAAGACAGCGGTATGTAGGGAACAACATAATGGGTATACTAGAAACCGAGGCTCATTTGGCGATTTCACAGACACACACTATCTTCCTTACCAGCTGGATATACGCCCATCGCAGGAATTCAACTACTCAAATGCGAAAAACAAACTAGTGGCCTTGGAGATCTCCTCAAGACATGAGCAACGTATCAAATTCTTAGTACCACATAACGGATTGGTTGATGGTGAACAATTAGATGCTGAAAATCTGGATCTCACATCGCAAGAAGGCAAGCTTCTGCACATATCAAGCTCGATCGAGATGGAGAACACAGTGACGATAGGATGTGCCGGTGTTGTCCTCGCTTGCCTACAAAGGCGTCGAGCTTCAATGTCAACGTCTAACGGCAGTGTCTCAGGAGCATTCCGAGTAGCATCTGTGGAAATGTTCAGTCTGTGTGGGACTATGTAAGTATATCTTTTTAATCTGATTCAGAGGACACGAGATTGACAAAGAACAGGTTCGTCAATGGTAGGACTTTACTGTCACTTCAAATCATGGAATCCGAATCTCATCCTAGTATGGTAAATCAGGGGCCAGGGAGAAAGTCTTCTTCATCAAAAGAAGGCCTTTCGATTTATGGCCTCTTCCAGCGCTTTTCATATACCCCCCAAGGAAGAAACCGACTAAAGCAGATGTTTCTTCGTCCCAGTGTGGAACTTGAGGTTATCCACGAGCGACATTCTTTCGTCAGCATATATCTTAGGGCTGACAATTATAACCCATTGGAAAAGATGGTCAAGGGCTTGAAGCATATCAAGAACCTCCACCATGTAATGATCAACCTTCGAAAGGGAATCAGCACCGGAAGCGGAAAGATCATGGGCTTCAAGACAACAGTATGGGCTACTTTGCTGGCCGTATGTCATCTGAAGTGGAGATTGGGGAGAATGCTTCGCTGACTTTACTATCAGTTTGCCTTCTATGGAATTGACATTCACGACGCCCTGAGGGAGACCTCGGGTGGAAGCCTTCTGGCTCTACATAGCAAGGTACTCTTGGGAAAAGATGATCTTTCTGCAAGCTAAGCATGATGCAGGCACTCCGTGCCTTTGAAGCAGCTCAGTTATACAAAGTCGGAAGAATGATACAAGAAATTGTATGTATTATCCTACTTCTTGTGCAAACCCCTCCTAAATACAACAGGTCGACATCGATAGCTCTGAGGAGCAGGGCAGAGCTGTTGTTAAGCCAGGGATAGACCGAGAGCTGGATCGGATGAAAGATAACTATGACGGTTTGAATAGCCTTCTGAAACAGGTTGCGATAGAAATTGCAACAACTATCCCGGAAAGCTACGATATTGACGTAAACGTTATTTACTTCCCTCAACTTGGTTTCAACATAGCTATTCCACTCAATGAGGGGGGTGACCCTGCTTACAGGGGTGCTGAAGATGACTGGGAACTTATGTTCCTTACGGAGAACAGAGCATACTTTAAGGACTTCAGAATGAGGGAGATGGACGGCAAATTGGGTGATATCTATGGGCTGATATGTGGTCTGTTCTGGTTCCCAATGATGAGGTGCTTCTGCTAACTCTTCTGGTCTTGTCAGAGAAGGAGATCGAAATTGTTTACGATCTCGCACAAAGAGTGCTTCAATACGAGAAAGTTCTCCTCGAAGCATCTGATGTATGTGGGCATATAGACAGGTAATATCAGTATCCAAGTAGTTAAAGAAGCTGATTAACAAGTCAAAAGTCTTCTTGCAATGGTCCAAGCTGCAAGTCTATACAAGCTGGTACGTCCCAAGATGGTGGAGGAAGATATTATTAGAATCAGGGGTGGAAGGTAAGGCAATTTATACCTAGGCTTCCTCAGTTGGCTGACACGGAAGGAGACACATTCTACAAGAACTTACGGTCTCATCTTATGTGCCCAATGATACCTTTCTTATTAGCAAAGGAGTGCGAAAGGAGGCAACGGAAATTCGTCGTTGTGCAACAGGAGGAAGCGAAAGGGGCTGTTTTCCGAGCATGTTGCTGCTAACCGGGCCAAATTATTCTGGAAAGAGTGTTTATATGAAGCAGGTGAGCTTTGTCCTCCGCTGCAAATAGAAACCGGCTAATGCGGTGCTATACAGGTCGCTCTTATTGCCTACCTGGCACAGGTGGGAAGGTATACGATCCTTGACTCCCAGGATGTACTGGTTACGAGACTTAAGGTTGCAGCTTCGTCCCAGCTGAGAGTGCAGAACTTGGGATCATCGACAAGATCCTGGTCAAAACGAATACTCAAGACAGCGTCTCCCAGGTAGGCAACCAATCCGATTATTGCAATATGCCAATTAATCAATTATAACTCAGATCCAGAGCACCTTCATGAACGATTTGCAGCAAATATCCTTCGATCTAAAGCAGATGACCGGCCATAGCTTGCTGCTGATAGATGAATTCGGCAAGGGCACCAACGAGAACGGTCCGTATATCCACAGCCCTCAACTATTCCTAATGTCTGACGTCCATCTACAACACAGATGGCATCGGACTAGCATGCGGTGTTCTAGAACACCTCCTCAACCTCGAGGATCCACCCAAAGTCATCGCCGCAACTCATTTCCATGAAATTCTCGAGAACGGATTTCTCAAACCTAGGCCACAATTACAACTCGGCCACAAGTTCGCGTACGCGAGGAGCCCACCGAAGCCGAAGATCAAATTGCCTATCTCTATAAGTATAGCCCCAATCCAAACCACACTTGCAAGGGTAAAGCACTAAGATGCATGACTATAGCTTCCGTCTAGGACGAAGCGATCAAAGCTTCGGAACAATGTACGTTCCCGGAAACCTGGATCATCATCTCAAGTATTGACACGGAACAGATGTGCTGCGATGAACGGTATCAGTCAAACCATTGTTGATCGGGCAGACGAGATCGCTTCTCTTTCTGCGCGGGGTGAAAATTTAATTGCTGCTTGCGCTATGCTCTCGGCTGAAGAGACGCAGGCTCTGGAAGATGCGGTACGAGCATCCCCATCAATCTGTATATAATCTTGTGTCAGAGAGGGGAAAGCTAATGGGTATTCACTTTAAGGACAAGTTAGCGAGAAAGTTTTTGTGGTTAGATCTCTCTAGGGCGGATAAGACGAACGGCACAAGGGATGCGTTGGAGAAGCTGTTTGATGGTGTCGGTGCGGGTTCCTAGGAGTTCGGCTAGTATATATTCTTATGCGGGAGTCTTTTCCGACATGTTATTCGCGGGGACCACCATGCCTTCATGATTTCGTTGAGCTCGACTGTTTACGCAAATATTAGTGGAGGAGATCGGCTACCTAGCCCATTTAAAAGCAAATTGCAGCCAGACAAAAGTTTGTATCATTGGGAAAATTATCTATGTACACACAAAGTCCCATTTTCGCACACATTGAACGCCAGTAAGGTATGTCTCCAATTGTGCAGTAGCGGTGATCAGAAAGAAGAGTAGAACTAAAGCTAGAGCTTAACACTCTTGACCAAGTTCTTCTTGATACCCGTAAGTTCACCACCATATCCACCGCGGC
Source organism: Aspergillus ibericus CBS 121593 (assembly GCF_003184845.1). Lineage (NCBI taxonomy): Eukaryota > Fungi > Ascomycota > Eurotiomycetes > Eurotiales > Aspergillaceae > Aspergillus > Aspergillus ibericus. Next base: position 43,987 of record NW_020292147.1, read on the forward strand.
CTTCACCACCCTTGTATACCTGGCGGATACTGCCCAGCTTCTTCTTCTTCTCCTCGAACTTCTTTCTCTTCTTGACACGGGGGTTGCGGGAGTCTTTGCTGCGCTTGGGTGTGAGACCCTTGTTCTTCTCGATTTGGTAGGTGATTGCACGCTTGCCATCAGGTCCGATCTCTTCCTGGATTGCAACGTGGCCACCTTCACGAGCTGCGGCGGCATAGGCGTCCGCGCGCGCCTTCTTGTCGTCCTTCCGCTGCTTGCCGCGGGCCGCAACCATGTCGTAGTAATCATCATCGTCAGACTGTTCGCCTCGGAGTTGATTGGCGACCTGACGATCCTCCTCGTCACTGTCACCACCCAGCTGCTCCGACTCCTTCAGCTTCTGTTTACCACGCTTCTCGGCCTCTGCGTTCAACCGAGCTTGGCGATCCCTCAAGCGCTCACGGTAAGGAAGATCTGCATCACCACCCGCGTCCCGACCAGCTGCACTACGCTTGTTGGCCTTCTGTGCAAGCTGGGAAGTGTAGAACCGGAGAGAACGCTTCTGCTTGGCCTTCTCCTCTGCCTCCTTCGCAGTGAGGGTGTCTTCATCACCAAAGTCAGAGTCATCCTCCTTGGACGACTTCGTCTTCTGGCTGACTCGCTTCTTGCCCGATCCAGCGACAAGCTTCAAGAGGTCTGCAAGGTTGGCTTCGGTCTGTCGGAGTCTCTCTGCTCTTCGTGCCTCTGCCTCTGCTTGCGCGGCCTCAGCTGCGCGCTGTGCCTTGGAAACCTTCTCCTTCTTCTTCTTGGAGGCTTGCGTCTCCTTGCCCTTGGCCTTTTGCTTAGGCGCAGGTGCATCTGATAGGATATCGTCGATGTCCTCGGATTCGTTCGAATCTTCGGGTGTCGCTGGTTCGGGTTCGCTGAGGTCTTTGACAGTTTCCCAAAGTTTCCTGAACTTGACGAGGGATCCCATCACTGGATGCGCCCGAAGCTGGGCGGGCGCTAGCGGGGCAGAATTTCCGGAGGCGTCATTAGAGGAGGTCAGGAGCATGAAGTACATGCCGATGGCACCAAGGTAAGCGGACAGAGCGCGGAACTTAACGACGGAAAGAGGTGCTGCTTCTGGGGCATCTTCGGAGTCATCGTCGACGTTGAAGCTTTCAGCGGCCTTTGCGAGGGCCTGATGAGTGGACTGGAGATCGACAAAGTCTTTCGATAGCGGCTCGAACTCGGGATATCTGGACTTCAGTATCTTCAACTTCTCTTCGGCGCTCATATCCTCCGTGATTTCCATCTGGGGTAGAACTTCTGTCACCACGCCGCCGTCTTTTTCATCTTCTTGTCCCTTGCCGGATTCGACCCATTCAGTTTCATCAAAGCCGAAATCTTCTTCATTCATTGCCTGCAGGTGCTTCTGTTGTAGTCGCTTAGCTTCCTCCTCTTCCTCAAGAGCATCTGCTTCCGTTTCAATCTGATCCGCATTGTAAAGATCCTTTTTCGAGGATCCCCAAGCGGCGATACCTTCCTCCTCGTCTTCAGACGCTTCGGATCCTGCACTGCCGCCGCGCTTTGACTTGGACTTCGACGGAACATGATCCATGTCATCCTCATCATAATCATCGCCTTCGTCGAAATCCTCCTCATCGTCAAGATCGTCGTCGTCGTCTGCGGAATCGTACCCCATGACCTCTTCGTCCGACAACTGGAGATGTTCCTCTACAGTACAATCCGGTTAGCCAGACATACCGACAGTATAATGTACATGCGCTGTAGGGTAACCAACCATCCTCAGCTAGCTTCCGACGTCTCTTGGCCTCAGGCGCCTCTTCGAGCAAGATCTGGTCGCGACCGGCTTGGAACTCATCTTCCGAATCGTCGAATCTCTCCTCGATGTCGAATTTAGACGGACCAAAATTGTCCGCCTTGGGTGCGGCAGGGCGACCGCCGGCCTTTCTTTTCTTACCCATGATATGCTGTGGGTGAGTGAAGGAGGGAGAGAATGCTGGACCGGACCAAATCCTCCGCACCGAATCGATAACTTTTGCGATAAAAATTTGGGAGGGGACGCTCACCGCCCGGCAGGTGCTAGTCCGCAATGGGTGTTTGCACCGTTTGACTGTTGGCTCCGCGGCCGGGAAAGTCAGCCGAGGGATGCGCCTTCCCTTTTATCTTGTATCTTCTATCAGCACCCTCATCGTCCCCGAGAAGGAAGCCGCAATTCTCGCGCCATTGCCCCGACTGGAAGCCTCGCCCCGTCTCATAAACCCCTCTACCCCCTTTCCTGACTTCTCTTCTCTCTTCTCCCATGCATCCACTGTTACCCATCATTTCTTACAACGCCTCTCCGACGACGTTGGGGATTTATACCATTCTCTGCGGACTATTCCTATACACTGCTAGCAAGATGTTCGGCTTTGGATCTCGGAATCAGTTCGTTGTTGCGGGCAGGGTATGTTCTCATTGTCTCCCTCTTGGTGATGTTGCTGATCCCTCATCTCCTAGACTGCCGTCATCACTGGAGGCTCTGAGGGGATGGGCAAGGCGGTCGCTTGCCAGCTTTCCGAGAAGGGGGCCAACATTGTGCTTGTTGCTCGCACTGTCTCCAAACTCCATGAGGCCCTTGAGGCCGCCAAGGTAAGCAGAATATCGGCTTATGAAAAGGATTCCGGCTGATCTTCTCGATGTCCGTGAAGGGTTCGGCGACTCATACCGACCGGCAGAGATTCCACTACATCAGTGCGGATCTGACCGACGCTGCGGAATGCGAACGTGTCATGGCGGAAGTCACCGAATGGAACGATGGACAAGCCCCCGATATTGTATGGTGCTGTGCTGGATACTGCAATCCCGGCTTTTTCGCCGAGACACCCGTGCAAACGTTGAGGGACCAAATGGATACCGTGTATTGGACAGCTGCCAACACAGCTCATGCGATCTTGAGACGGTGGCTAGTACCTATTAGCCCCAGCCAGCAAATGCCGCTACCACCAAGGCACCTCATCTTCACATGCTCCACCCTCGCATTCGTGCCCATTGCCGGTTATGCCCCCTACTCGCCTGCCAAAGCTGCGATTCGCTCATTGTCCGATACACTCAGCCAGGAGATTGAGGTCTACAATGGTTCTCGTGTATACAAGTGCCGGACAGAAGCTCCAGCTACGGACGTCAAGATACACACCGTCTTCCCAATGGGCATTCTTAGCCCTGGTTTCGACAACGAACAGAAGCTCAAGCCTGATCTGACCAAGAAATTGGAAGCTGCCGACAAGCCACAGACCCCGAGAGAGGTTGCAAGCATCGCGATCAAAGCCCTGGAAAGGGGCGAGTACATGATCACCACGATGTTTGTGGGCGACGTCATGAAGGGGTCTGCTCTCGGAGGCAGCCAAAGGAACTCGTTCATTCGCGATACCTTCACTGGCTGGCTTAGCAACTTGTTGTTCCTCCACGTGAGCCCCGATCTTCGACGCCAGGCATGGCACTGGGGGGAGAAGCACGGTGTTCCGTCTCGCCCGAGGGCGTAGTTAATGGGGGTCTTGCTATGCTTTGTGTCGGATTAGATACCCTGAGCGTGTCCTCTCTTTATCCTTATGGTCATTGTTATGTTCACCTTGAATATCATGTACAAAAAAAGCCGGATTGATCATTAATAAGAAGACCCATTGTTCCACTACCTACTACTTTTCTTGGCTTGATGGCCCTATGCCATCTTGTGTAAGCCCTGCGCGGGGAGTTGAAACATGCATCCCCGGAGAGGGGTAGGCCAATTGGGGTGCGCTCGCAGCAGATGACCCTTTGAAGCTTTTCTGGAACCTCGAGCAAGTCTGTTGTATGGTTCCTTTGTCCGCGAGGCCGAAAATAGCGGCGACTGCGCACGACGACAAAGCGAGGGCTCCGTGTTAGGGCAAGCGGGCGGGTCGGCGGAGGGGCGTGACGTCGGACGGCCGCCGCAGGCGCGTCGCCCTTCCATTATCCGTCTTCCTTTCACCTCGAGGACGATTTTAACCCTCCTTTGTGGCTCCGTCTTTTGCCTCGCCTATATAAAATGCGCTGGGGAGAGTATGCGACGGGACTCCAGACATCGTGACCCTTTTGCCGAGACGCATCTCTCCAGTCCATCCAACATACACCATGGCATCGTCGTTCTTGGCTTTCCCCGTCGTTCTCTCTTTTTTCGTCTATTCATCTCCCTCCTTCACGACTCTTAACTTGATCTTCTTCTATATGACATGGACGACCCTCATCCTCTCGCACTCACCATTCAAGGTTGAGGTGGTTGGCACCATAACCGTGAGACTGCTGTTCTACGTCCTCCCGTCGGCGCTTTTCTATCTGTTCGACATCCTCGTCCCTTCCGCCGCTGTGCTGCTGAAGGCGCACGGCGAACAGGGCCTGCCAACGAGAAGCAAGCGATTCCGAATCCGGGCCAAGGACTTCAAAGTCATCGGATGGTCGCTATTCAACATCTCCATGAGCATCATCGTGCAAGGCATCATTGAGAGCGTCCGAATAGGATACTTCAAAACGCGGAGTGCCCTCAAAGTGTCGTTTTCGATCCCCTTCTTACCGTGGAGCATTGGTCTCCACCTCCTCTATGTTTTGCTACTCAGAGAGGTACGACCTGTCTAGGTCCCCGCGTCAGCGCCCAAGTGCTAACCAGCCGCAACCATCCAGACCCTCGCCTACTGCATCCACCGCTTCGTCCTCCATAATACAAAATATCGCATCACGCGCTATCTCACACGCCTCCATGAAACCTGGTATCATGAGCTCCATGCGCCCTATCCCACCACGGCCCATTACGACCACCCTCTCCCATACCTTCTACGAAATACCATCCCCACATTGATCCCGGCGGTGCTATGCCGCCTCCACATGATCACATACGCCATATACTTGACGATTGTCTCGCTGGAAGAGACCCTCGCTTACTCCGGTTACTCGACTATGCCGATGGACTTCCTTCTCCTGGGCGGGATCGCCCGTAGAGTGGATCGGCATTTGATTAGTTGGCCGGAAGGTAATTACGGCCCTTGGGGTATTTTGGATTGGATCCTTCAGACTACGATCCCAGACGAGGGAGGTGAGGTGGTCGAGGTAGTTAGTAGTAAGGGTGATCGGGCGATTTGGGATGACGAGAGATCGGGAGGAAGTCGTAGATACTCGATGACGGAAGACGAGTTGCAGGCGAAGGTGCACAAGGCTTTGGATCAGCATGCGAAGAAAACGCAGAGGAAGCACAAGAAAAAGATGTCCAGTCATTAAGCTTGGATATGAGTTTCCATTGGATTGCTGTTGTTGGGATACGAAGACTGACCATCACCCGACTGGCTGTTGGTGCACTGCTTGCATATGCCCGAGTTGGATGTATCATGTTGGAAATGTGTATATGTTATCATGATATAAAATGAGGTTATGGTATATGCTTGCAATTCGGACTGGGTATACGGAGTATATTGCAGGGCGTTGCATTCATTCAGTGGGCTGAGGTGTCCGCATGAGGCTCATAGATCGATCGCCATCTTACATAGTACATCTTTAATGTCATCATTATGGTAAATTATTATGTGTCATGAATACTCCGTAATATATAGATTGTTTGTGGGGCAGGCGCGCGGGTGTTTCCAGGGCAGTCGCAGTCGCAGTCGCAGTCGCAAACACAATCGCAATCGAAATCCTATACAACAGTACATTGTACTCCGTACTCCGTAGCCGATCGATCGATAGATACCTAAGAACTGGACCAAGGACTGATATAAACCCATGACTTTAAAGAATTCCTCCAAAAGGATTATTTTGAGATTTCCGCCCGAACCTGGAAATCTGGAGAGAGAGAGAGAGAGAGAGAGAGAGAGAGAGAGAGAAAAGATATATCGTAGTGAACATGAATGAAAAAGCTCCCAGCCCTGAACTCGGGAAGGAGACAAGTAAACAAAGGCTGGAAAAGGTATTCTTCTTTTTTTCTTTTCATTTCGGCTCAGTTATCAACTGCTGCTGTAAGACGGCCAGGCTGGAGGGAACTGATCGTGAAATATAGAAAGATAACAACCGGTTTTTTCTTTTTGGTTCCGCATTAAAAAAAAAAACCGCAATCCTAAGCAAACATGAGGCCCGAATCGAGTTACATATACTTCATGAACTGTTCCTCCGGCGCTGCAAAACGGTCTCCCAAGGAACATTGGGTATGGCCGAGTTGCATCTAGCCGCCCCTCGCAGGATTCCTCCACAATAACTACCGAACCCGCGGCCGCCGCGTCACACATCTACCACTTCATCTCGTGGGGCTTGTCACCGTTCCGGAGGCTGAAGCTGGTGGCGAGGTAGCTGCCAAGGAAGTTCTCCTTCTTGACGGAGGCCAGGATGGTCTGGTCAATGGCCTTCTGGTCGCTGGCGCGAGCGCTAGCAACGACCTTCTTCTGTTGATGGGTAACGCTACATCAGTATCCGATCATTCCGTAGAGCCCGGCCCTCTCACGTCGAGAGTCCAACCACGGGTGCACATACCTGGGGCTTCTCTCCCTGCTTGAAGAAAGCCTCCTCGGTCTTCTTCTCGGTCTTCTTCTCCTTGGTGAAGTAGTCGGCAGCGGAGACCTTCTCGAGGGTCTGAGCGTCAACACCGGAGATGTCCACGCGGGTGCTGGTGGCGATCACGTAGCGGGCGTTGACACGGCGGAGGGGAACACCGTTGATCTTGAAGGGACCGGTGACGAGGAGAACACCCTGGTCGAGGTGCTTGAGGAGAACGACACGCTTACCACGGAAGCGGCCGGCGAGGAGGATCAGAACGGTACCGGGCTGAAGGCTCTCGCGGAGCTTGGCGGGACGCAGAGTCTTGCGGACCTGTATGCATAAAAACAAACATCATGTCAGAACGGCCTGTGTTCTATATCTTCTGGTGTCCTTCTTGTGCCATTGTAAGACGGATATCGGGCCAAATTGCACAATTCCGAGGTCGGCCGAAGATGCGATTTCCTTATCAAAAACTCATGCATGGTCTTTCGACACACTGGCCCTGATTCCCATCTCCGGATAATAGGAGTCACCGCTCGCTGACCAGCGCAATCCGTCGCATTTGTTCAACTTGAAACCGCATCTTCGTCCGCCTCGTTTTTGGCTCTGGTATAGGGTGTGGTACTGACTTTCTTGGGCTGCGACTCGTCATCAACGGGGTACCATTTCTGGGCCTTCTGGGCCGGGACGATCCTCTGGCCCTTTCCAAACTGCTTCGTCTGGCCAACAGTAGAGTCCGACATATTGGCTGCTGGGGACGAAGGTGGTCTGAAAAGAATGTAGGGGGAGGGTGGTGGTTGTCGACGGCGGGTGGTTGTTGGAGTTGATGTGTGACTTGCTACTTGCGCCCCAGGACGGGAAAGTGTGAGTTTGTGTGGACGCGAGCCCTAGCCGAAAGGCGCTAGTGCCGATTCGGTGCCTTCTGATAGCGATAGCCCGATAGCGCTCCCGCAGGCCTGAGGCATCACTTTCCCGGGTCCCCTCCGGTCGCCCGCAGACTCCCATCGCGCAGCCCAAGCTATCCATTCACATTATAGCGGGTACGTTCCAACTGACGTACATTGCTTGATCAGCTTCTGCCGTCCATCCACAACCCAACTCCTCGCCCGCATCGTTGGAGTGCAATCATCATCGACCCCCAGCCAGCAGGGATCTGTATATATTCACGAGAACCCTCTGCCCTACCTTACCCTTGACGAACCTTCATCATGTCCATAGCTCCGATCATCACTTTCAAAGCGGGTATCTGTGACCTGGAGGTGAGTGGAAACCAAAGCTCTCTTCAGCTGAATCCATTGTCCCGTGGCTCATCACTTTTCTTCCTGACGATAGGCATCCGGCGAACCCCCCGTTGTCAGGCCCAAGCAGACCCCCGGTTACATCTACCTCTATTCCGAAGATGAGCTGGTACACTTCTGCTGGCGCCCCAGGTCTGCTCCCCACTCGGAGCCCGAGCTCGACCTGGTCATGGTCCCATCCGATGGGTGCTTCGTTCCATACAAGCCCGCCGGTAACGCGACGCCTACCAATGGTCGGATTTACGTCTTGAAGTTCTCCTCGAGCTCCCAACGGTATCTCTTCTGGCTGCAGTCCAAGTCTCAACACGAGGACGGCAACCCGAGCTGGTTCAGCCAGAGAGATCTCAGACTCGGAGAGATTGTCAACGGGCTACTCCAGGGTGAAGAGCTGGATGTGGAAAATGAAATTGCCAACCTTCCTCGGGGCGGTCCTTCGGGCGGCGATGACGACGAGACCATGGAGGATGTCGAAGGCGTAGACCACGACCCGAACCACAACCACGGAGGGAACAGCGGAGGCGCAGGCCCGGACGCTACGGGCGGTGATATCCGGGAGGAAGGCCAAGGATCGAGGGAGGGTGGTGCCGATGGTGGAAGAGCGTAGGTACAGATCTCGCCAGTTTTTTGTCTCTAGTCCCGAACTCTCCTAGCCGAGTTGTTACTTAAATAAGCTCGGATACGTCGGTCATGATTAGGCTTCGCACTTCTATGAATACAGGCTGACTGCTATCGGCACACAGGGCGGCTGCTGACTCGGATCCTTCATCTGTCGTGCAGAGCTTCCTGCAGTCTTTGGGGGGCGCACGGCAATCCCAAGACCCCGAGAGACCTTTCACTACTCTACAAGATCTTCTTTTACCTCAGACTACACTTCCCTTCTTGGAATCTGCGGACGAGAAAACTGTGGACAATATGTTGAGCTTCTTGCCCCCGTCGTTGCTGCTTCTGGCGCAGGAAAACGATCCCGAGGAGGCGGCGGCGGCAGACCAGGACCCTGATATCGCTCAAGCAGCTCTGGGATCCCTCGATCTGACGCAAAAGAAAGAGATTCTTCGCAAAGTCCTACACTCGCCCCAATTCCGGCAGAGTCTCGCAAGCTTGACGGTAGCGATAAGAGATGGCGGATTACCGAGCATCAGCGAAGCCCTGAAAATTCCAGTTGCAAATGGAGGATTCATGCGTAGAGGAGGGGTTCCACTGGGAGGCGGTGATGCTGTCGAGGCATTCCTCCAAGGCGTTCGGGATCATGTCAAGGATTCAGCTCAAGGAAACCGTATGGACACCGATTGATTGGTGCAAATAGCAAGCATTGATTGATTGATTATTATTATTATTATCTCTTTCTTTTTTTTTTTTTTTTCCTTTTTCCGGATCCTGGTCAAATGTAACTATCCACCCGTGTTTTAGAATCCATTAGCGGCCTTGCATGGGATGTCTCATCCCTCCCTAGAGACAGGACTTGTCATGGGTTATTTTTGGATGCGGTGGGTGGGGTCAATGGCATTGGTAGGCAGCATGATAATAATAATCAACTAATCGGTCTGGTGTGGCGCACGGCGGCGGGCGCCCGTTAATTTCGAACCCCATAGAGCCGGAGGGAAAACCTCCGATAGAATGAATGAATGACTGGGAGAGACAGACAGGTCGTACTACATGGCAAGCAGGCCGTAAATCCATGGAATTGCCGGGTTAGGCGTATGACAAGTGATCCTGTCAGGGACCAAAATCGGTCGTACATGATGAGATCCCCTCTCCTCATTCCGGGGACAGGGAATAATTGGCTTTGCCCACCCATAAGGCTCGGACGATTCGAAGATCAAAAAAAAGACGAGCAATCACTGGGGCTTCTCGACCATACAGAAGCCGCCGCTGCCGAAGCCGCCCCAGTTTTTGGCCGCTTTGGCGCCATCCAGGCAAAGCTCCGCTACGCATACCGTGCAATAATAATCATCACCGCAGTTTGGAAGACGACACGTTTGGGTTCCTTTCCCCATCATGCCCGCTGCCTTTGACGGCCGCTTGGCTTGATTGGATCCTTGCCCACATTTCCACTCGGGGGTGCCACCGCTAACTTAACCAGAGTTCGTCAGCCCTTTCGTACTAGACCCGAGTCCTGGCTAGGAGTCTTCCCCAAGCGCGCTTTCACTTGCTCTGGGTCGACGGCGCTCCAGAGCCCTTCTAATCTTTCTTTTTCTTTGCAGCCTGCGATGTCTGCGTTCGGTTAGCATTTTGAGACTGCCCATTATGGCTTCAAATAGCCATGACCGCGGCGCCAACAACCATGACTTCTCGAATGATCACCCAATCCCCTTGCAGGATCTCTCCGCGCCTTCGGAGCCGGATCATGAACGTGGAGGCCCAGGTGGTGTTGCGAGCAGGCTGGGTCGCTCTCTGACGGGCAGGGGCCGAACAGGAAGGACTTATGAACGGATAGCGGAGGATTCCCCCATCGAAGCCGTCAATGCGGCGCGCAATGCGCGCCCGCATCCTAGCGTCGCCGACGAAGAAGATGACGCCCCGATCGAAGACCCCGGGGCCTTTGCTCAGGCAATGTCATCGGTCGGACTCAGCTTTCACCCCTCGTCCAGTACCTCACTTGCGCCATCGCATAGCCGGGCGGGCTCCAGCATTGACCTCGACACCGTGCCGCTGGATGGAACCGAACCGTACCTCACCCACGTTCTTAGCTACAATGACACCGCACCGTTAACGAATACTCACAACATCCAGCCGATAAGTGGAGCTGCCGGCTCGGATGATGTACATCAGGATGATCAAAGCGGCGCACGTACAGTGCAGCCCCCCGCCGCCAGCCATCCGGGGTCACGACTAGGCGATGATCTACACATGTTGGAGGGGGGATATATTGGTAGACCCCGCGGGGGAAGCAATGCAATGGAGAGATCTCGATCGCTGTCCCCTTCGGGTTCTGGGTCGGCCTTGGACCGGGCCAGTTCGATGATGAAGTCCATGTCTCAGCGTATCGTCAACCTCAGCAATGAACCGGAAGTGGTGGAACAATCGATCCTCAGGGAGGAATCGCACCGGAATGCGCGGATGGAAGAGCCTCCGATACTCCCTTCTTTGCCAGATTATGCGCACGATGCGCCGTCTTCGAGTTCGTTTCGCAGTTCAGCTCCCGGAGAGAAACTGCATTCGGACAATAAAGCCTGGCGCGGGATCAGCAACCCTTTGAGAGGGAAATCGCTGGGCATCCTCGGCCCAGATAATGCTTTTCGGATGTGGTTATGTGATATTCTGGTTCATCCTTTTACAGAGCCGTTTATTTTGGTTGTGATTGTGGTCCAGACGATTCTGTTGACCATCGAGTCTTCACGCTCGGTCTGGAAATACCCCAGGGCTGTCAAATGGGGTGCAAATCCCATGGACTACCCGTACTTTGCTATCTTCATCATCTATACCCTTGAGATTATCGCCAAGATCCTGGTATCAGGGTTGATCATCAACCCTGCCGAATACAGCACTATTGACCGGTCGATGGGCTTCAGGAAGGCGGTAGTGGAGAAAGGGAAGAACCTCATCATCCCGCAGCGGCAATTCTCGGTGCGAAAATCATCAGTTATGTCAGAACAACCGCAGGCCTCTATCATACGCACTTTTACGGGCGGTTTGAATCAGTTGGAACGTCAGCTCGCCGATGATCCGCTTCAGAAAAGCCGCGTGAGACTCGCTCACCGTGCGTTTCTCCGCCACTCATTCAATCGTCTCGACTTTGTTGCGATGGTGTCGTACTGGGTATCTTTTTTTCTCTCTATATATGGAGTGGAGACTCGCCAGCAGCTCTACGTGTTTAGCATGCTTAGCTGTCTTCGGATCCTTCGTCTCCTGAATTTGACCAATGGTACTTCTGTAAGTGCGAGGCAAATGGTAATCCCCAGCAATTTGGTTCACTGACCCCAGCTCAGGTTATCCTTCGGAGTCTGAAAAAGGCCGCGCCTTTGCTCGCGCACGTAGCCTTCTTAATCAGTTTCTTGTGGCTCCTGTTTGCCATTGTTGGCATCCAAAGCTTCAAGTCCAGCCTTCGGAGAACCTGTGTCTGGGTTGGCGTCGACGGTCAAGATGATTATAACCAAAATGATCCAAACGGCAATATACAGTTTTGTGGAGGCTATTTCAATGCGACCACTGGGGAAGAAATGTCTTGGATCCAGTCGAACAACATCTCCAGTACGTCTACTCCGAAGGGCTACCTCTGTCCTGTAGGATCCATTTGTCTCGAGGGAACCAATCCCTTCAATGGGACAATGAGTTTCGACAATATTTTGAACTCGTTGGAGCTTGTGTTTGTTATTATGAGCTCGAACACATTCACCGACCTTCTCTACTATACTGCCGACAGTGATTATCTCGCGTCCTCTATTTACTTCGTATGTGGGCTTGTCATTCTGAGTTTGTGGATGGTCAGTCTGCTAGTTGCGGTGATCACTCACTCTTTTCAAGTCATTCGAGAGGAGAGCCAACGCAGTGCCTTTGCTGTTCAAAAGATTGACACAACTGACAGGGCAGACTTGTCCTCCCAGAAGGTGAGCACGATCAAACGTCTTTATGACAAGACCGAATGGCTCTGGGTTTGCATCATCATTTTTGATCTTGCCATTCAAGCCTTGAGGAGCGCTTCTATGGGTGACGATCGGGAGAGGTTGATTAGCACCACGGAACTCATTGTCACTTTCATTTTCCTTCTGGAGATCATCCTACGGTTTGCCTCTGATTGGCGCACGTTCCACAAAAAGGCTCGAAACTGGGTTGATTTGGGACTCGTCGTCATAACCTGCATCATTCAAATCCCAGCGATCAAGCGGGAACGGGCATACGATGTCCTCACGCTCTTCCAGATTCTTCGAGTATACCGCGTCGTGCTCGCCTTCAAGGTGACTCGGGACCTCATCATGGTTGTCTTCCGCAATTCAGTCGGTCTACTGAATCTCATCTTCTTCGTCTTCCTGATTACATTCCTGGCTTCAATCTTCGCAACACAGCTCTTCCGCGGTCAAATTCCCGAGGAAAATGACGACGGACTCATTTATATCACGTTCGCTGACATCTACAATTCATTCCTCGGGATGTATCAACTTCTATCTAGTGAGAACTGGACAGACATCCTCTACGATGCCACGACTTATACATACGAGTACAACACTGCTTGGATCTCGGCGACTTTCCTGGTCCTATGGTTTATCATGGCGAATTTCATTGTCTTGAACATGTTCGTTGCTGTCATCCAGGAGAGCTTTGATGTCTCGGAGGATGAGAAGCGGCTTCAGCAGGTCAAGGCGTTCTTACATCAGAAGCAGGTCAACATGTCCTCCCAGGGAAATCTGTCTCTTTCCAAGATCTTCAAGCTAGGCAGGAATTCCAACCGCTACAAAGACCCTCTCGATCACGGCCCAGCGGCGTTGGAAATGTTGCTCAAGGATGCTGTTGTCCAGGAGTTCCTTGATGAGAATGAAGCACCGGAGAACCGGCAAGGGGATAGCGTGCCACTGGAGACATCGACCACCGCGGAGACCGCCCAACCGGGCCTTTTCTCGCGCATATGGACGAATATTACCACGTCCATCATGCGCCGAGAACCGAATCCCTTTTATTCCAAGCTAGGAATCCCGCGGACGTTTGATGAGCTAGACCCAAAAACTATGGCCAAAGAGTTTGTCTCGGCTGCCGAGCAAAGGAAAAGGGCCCAGCGAGAATACCTCATGCGTCACCCCAATTACAACAAATCCCTCTTCATGTTTGCGCCAAGTCATCCTCTTCGAAGGCTATGCCAGCGCATCGTGGGACCGGGACGTGGAGTCCAGCGCGTGGAAGGTGTCGATCCCTACAAGCCGGTCTGGTATACGTTTTCTGCCTTCATCTATGCGGCCATTGTCGCCATGGTTCTGCTGGCTTGTATAACCACGCCAATCTACCAGCGAAATCACTTCACGTCGAACAGGGACTGGTTCACGTATACTGACATGGGGTTCGCGGTCTTATTCTCCATCGAAGTCATTATCAAGGTTATAGCAGATGGGTTTTTCTGGACCCCGAATGCCTACTTTCGTGGCTCCTGGGGATTTCTCGACGGAGTTGTTTTGATCACGCTTTGGATCAGCGTTGGTGGATCCTTATACGCGGATTGGGGCGTCACTCGGGCTATTGGAGCCTTCAAGGCTCTGAGGGCCCTCAGACTCCTGAATGTCAGCGACAGCGCAAAGAATACTTTCCATTCAGTCATCATTGTTGGAGGATGGAAGGTCATCGCTGTAAGTTCTTTCTCTCATGTCATCCCAAGCAGGCAGAAGCTGATGCGCGGAACAGGCTGCGGCTGTCTCGATGAGCTTTTTGATCCCCTTCGCTATCTATGGTGTCAATCTTTTCGCCGGACGAATGGTACTGTGCAATGATGGCGACATTTCAGGAAGCTTGGACCAATGCATCGGTGAGTACCAGAGCTCGCCTTACAATTGGGATGTCCTCGCTCCGCGAGTAGCAGCCAATCCGTATTATGACTTCGACAACTTCGGGGATTCCCTCTTTATACTGTTTCAGATTGTCTCCCAGGAAGGCTGGATCGACGTGCAGGACAGTGCGATGAGCATTACCGGCGTTGGCGTGCAGCCGCAGGACTACATCGCGCCGGAGAATGGGCTCTTCTTCATTGTCTTCAACTTGCTCGGTGCTGTGTTTGTCCTGACGCTTTTTGTGTCTGTGTTCATGCGCAATTACACCGAAGAGACCGGGGTTGCCTATCTTACTGCTGAGCAGCGATCATGGCTGGAATTGAGGAAGCTTCTCCGGCAGATCTCTCCTTCCAAGCGCTCGCTCGACAAGAAGAGTCGACAGTGGAAGACGTGGTGCTATCGAGTGGCCGTCAAAAAGCACGGCCCTTGGTCAAGATGCGTAACTCTCGTCCTTACACTGCACCTTTTGTTGTTGCTCTTGGAATACTATCCCGAGCCGGAACTCTGGGATAGAATCCGAGGTAAGCTATTCTCTCGAGCTTTGTACCGACTCTATCCTTGCTAATCAATCACCTCTATACAGAGATAACATTTTTCGCTTTCAACCTCGTTTACATTGTGAATGTTGCGATCCGGATGCTTGGCCTAGGCTGGCATCGGTTCAGTCGGAGTTCCTGGGATATCTATTCGTTGCTCTCTGTTTCCGGAACGTTCATCACGACGATTCTAAGGTTCTTGTCGTCCAGCCAGGTGATCAACGAACTCAACAAGCTCTTCCTTGTCTCGATCACTCTCCTTATTATACCCCGAAACAATCAGCTTGACCAGCTTTTCAAGACCGCCGCGGCTAGTCTAACATCAATCGGCAATCTCCTCGCCACCTGGTTTGTCCTCTTCCTTGTGTTCGCGATCGCCATGAACCAAGCGTTTGGCCTTACGAAATTCGGATCGCAAGAAACCAATAACCTTAATTTCCGGGACGTTCCGAAGGCGCTCGTTCTACTCTTCCGGATGAGCGCCGGAGAGGGGTGGAACCAAATCATGGAGGACTATGCCACGATGAATCCTCCGTACTGCACGTATGATGGCCAATTCTTCAAGGATGACTGTGGTAGTGCGCCGTGGGCGCGCTCGCTCTTCATTGCTTGGAACATCATCAGCATGTATCTCTTCGTCTCGCTGTTTACGTCCTTGATCTTTGAGAGCTTTTCCTACGTATACCAGAAGAGCAGTGGGCTCTACGCGATCAGTCGGGAGGATGTGCGCCGATTCAAGCATGCGTGGGCTACATATGACCCGGACGGCACGGGGTATATCACCAAAGAGCAGTTCCCGCGGCTGCTCGGGGAGTTATCGGGAGTGTTCTCGATGCGAATCTACGACGGCGAGTTCACGATCGGGCAGATCATGGAAGAGTGCCGGGTGGACAAGCGGGACTCGCTGATGGCTCATCGAAGAGTGGTCGACGGGCTGGACCTGGATAAAATGACCAAAATTCTTCGACGGATCCCCGTCGACATTGTACGCACGCGCCGGCAACGGCTGAATGCATTCTACGAGGAGGTTCTCGTCTCGGCGGACCCGGTGCGCGGTATTTCGTTCCATTCGTGCCTCATGATCCTGGCGCATTACAATGTGATCAGCGATAGCAAGAGTCTGAGGCTCGAAGAGTTCCTACGAAGACGGGCGCGACTGCAGCGAGTGGAGGAAACCATCCGTCGACAGACGGTGGTCGGGTTCTTCGACACGCTGTACTGGTCTCGCGAATTCCGGCGACGAATCGAGCATAAGAAATCGGCTCGGATGAGTGGCGTGCCCCAGTTCTCGGTCCCCGAGATCTTTGTGGACGATGGATCTCACGACGAGCCCTCGATTACGGAAGGACGGCGTGACAACACACGAGACCCGCTGACCGGGTCCGACCTGTCGCAGCCGATGCTGTCCCCGACGTCGCCAACGGGGAGACCCGCCCGGCCGTATCAGCTTCCCCCCATCGACACCAGTCCACTGGGCCACATTTCCATGTTGCACTCGCCGTCGACGGAATGGTCGAACATCAGCCCCTCGTTGTCGCCCCTTCGGGAGCGGGCCAACACGACGTCGTCCTACGGCAGCGGGCCGGACTTGCACGATGAAATGCAGGCCAGCTCGGCGCATTCGCGGGAGAACAGCACGATGAACGTCAACGATGTGATGCAATCGCTGGGCGAGTCGGCGTGGGGTGAAAGTATCCGGCGCAGCTTTACGCAGCGCCGTCGATCCGGGGAGTAGAAGGATGGTCTGGGAAGTGGATATATGAGCGATGTTGTCACGATCTCCCATTGTCAATGTGAATTATGGAAACGGGGTGTATTCTATTCCTCCCTATCTTTTCTGTTTGTTTTTTACTTTTTGTGTTGTTCTTGGCTGTCTGTTTTCTTTTATGTGTCTACTCGTTTCTTTGTCCCTTTGGGTTGCTCCTGTTTTTGGCGTGTCTTGCTTGCCCCTTCCCCCTGCCTTGTTTTTGCCCAATCTGACCCTGCACTGTCTACTCGTTGCTGGTCGGAGTGATCTGTGCGTGAACGAGTGGAGAGCTGCTTGGGAAGTTCTTTATGTTCTGAGGATACATTAGATCGCTAGAGACTTGATGTTTGCATAGCGGTGGCGTGTGGGAGGAAACCCGCGCCTCGATTGGTTCGGGGCGCATGTTCTGCATGGCCGGTCTGTACAGTTTTTAGCTTGGTGGAGCAGCGATGATTGGTGTGTGAATAGTCACGACGATAGAGATCAACCAAACCAAACCTTGTATGTGGTGACTTATGACGTCGAATCTTGAGAATCTGGGGGCTGGTGGTTACTTGACTGCTTGGCATTGCCGGATTGGGCAACCGTGAGGGCAATGGAAGGGGAGGCCAATAGTCGGTGGCCCTGGCGAGAACACGTAGACCGATGATAGTGGCCAGTGGGTGGGATCGAGTTGATCAGTCGTCGACCGCGGGCGGAAAGAAGGGCGCCGGTGGGTGTGAGAGAGAAATCGGAAACGGAGGGGGGGACTGATGGCCGGATGCAGCAGCAGCGAACGAGGGGCCTGCGTTCGGTCGTTCGTTCCTTCCCTTCCTCGATGCTCCTTGCTGCTGGCTTCTTTTTGTCATTGATGGGCCCTGCCTCGCCTATAAGGATCCTCCCAGCTCGCCGGTCGGGCTGGCTGGACGGTGGCTGCTGCTGGTTCTGTCGCTGCTGCTGCTGTCACGGGCTTCACTCGCCTCTCAGCCATGAGGCCTCATCGTGACTGACGTACTATCATCCCCTCCGTACCTCCTCAGTACCTTCTCAGTACCTCTTCGGTGCCTGTGCCTGATCTTGTCCTCATTGTCGGAGCCATCGGATCGATCTCTGGCTCTTTCGCCGCTTGTCTCCCCACCACAAACCTACCGATCGAGAACCGGCTTCTTCCACGCGGCCTTGACGGAGGCACCTGACCAGTATATAATCCACTATATCTACACTCCAACTTCCTCCCGACTCGCTGCCCCGTTTCCCTCGCCAATCTTTCCCTCGGCTTTGACATCATCACTATTGAGAACAATTCATTCCCCCCCCCCGCCCCTACCGACTCGGTTTCTATTCACTCCCTCTCCCATCTGAGTCGTCATTGATCGCCATTCACCGTCCCTCCATCGCTGTCTCTTGTTCTTTATTTACCCTTGAAATTCGGCCACGATGCGCTCCAATCAACCCTCCTCGCACGGGCTCTCGCTGCACACCTCGTTCCCTTCCGAACGAGCCTGCGCCGCCGACTGTTGCTCCATGTCGATAACCTCCACTACCGCCTCGACGGTCCCTCCCCATCCTCCCGTCGGTCCGTCGTCCTCGTCTACGACACCGACTCCGCTCAGCTCCACTACCGCCAGTCCCACTTCCTCGCCCACTTCGTCGCCCTACCCCTTCCGCCGCTTCCACCACCGCCTCAGTCTCACTCGCGACCCCATCAACCTGAATGGCCACCACCACCACCACTGCCACAACAATACTTCCTCCCCCTCCAGTCGCAGCCAAAGCCCCTTCCGCCTCTCCTACTCGTCCCTCCTCCGTCGTCCCTCGTTGATGCTCCTCCGTCGTCGCCCCTCCAAGGTTGACCTAGCCCTGTGCGAGGAACGGTCTCGATGCGACGAAGACGCCATCGAGCGGCAGGGTCTAGATCTTATGGAGCCGCGCCCGGTGGATCCACTCGGCTTTTCCATGGATAGTATGGACGCCAGTGTCTTCTCGTCCGGCTCGTCGATGGTGGGCGATCGCTCCTCGACACAAAGTTTGTCCGTTGCGCAACCACGCTTCGTCATGGGCGGCATTTTCGAGGTCCTGGAGGGGAGTGGCTAGCCTTGCCGACGAAAATGTCTCTGTTTCTCCCTTGCTTTGCTTTGCCACTTGGGTTTAATAAGGGCTGTTATTCCTGGTGCTTTGCTTTGCTTTGCTTTTCTCGGCTCCCTGGGAGCTAATTACGCTTTGATTTTGATTTATTTGACTTGATCTACCAGGGTGCAATGCTCTCCACCTGGGTTGTTCATGAACTGAGCGAATTGAAATAGGCCGAATACCTGGTTTGGACGGAGTTGGGGTAATGGGCAATGGCGTCTTTAGAGTTGGTTTTCTTTGCCAACATTTTTCTTCTTTTATCTATTTCTTTATCTCTTTGATCAATAAGATTCTTGATTGAATCCCTCCATCCTATTCTACTAATTGACTTATTCATCTTACTTGTCCAGTCTATTCCAGCATTGAATGATTGCCCGATTATGCTAAATACTAGATACACTGAATAAGCACAGAGATAAAATGTGACAGTAGTCGAGTGCAATGGTAACCAATGCAGCCAGTGCCCACCACTCCATAAGACAAAGCATCCGCGCCAGCGCCGACGCATGCAGTGATATTAACGAACTGGGTAAATGCACCGCCGGGGGTATCATGTCGAGTAGAAGAAGCACGAGATGAAAGGAAACAACCTAATCCATCGATAATATGGACTCGAGAAAACTGGAGTAATGCAATGCATAATACGTAACCATTCCCAATGCAATGCAAGAAGAATCAAGGCGTTTTTCTTCTCACGCTATGCTGAACGAACCAACACCCAGGAAATAATGAAGAACACGCCTGCGCCGGTCTTGGTGAAAGCGTAACCAATCAACTGCTCCACGCAATGCAAGTGTATGATAACGTGATGGAAATGAAAGGTGTGGAGATGTGAGATAGAAAATTATCTCATCCCCTTCGTCTTTCGTTGGTTTGGCCAAAGCTGACCGCGGCAGTTACTCTCCCCACAAAGGCATTGCACCGCATTGGGATCGACCTTTTTGACTTCATTCCAGCCGGGGTTATAGTCGAACGTCAATTCCGTCATGGGAGGTACATCCTTGAGAGCAAAAAAGGCAAGGTCGTACAGATACTCGTCTGCGTGGTTCCGAGACACAGGAAACATCCGACAATTTGGGTTACATGAATGGTTCATGAAGCGGGTGGGACCGCCGAATTTGTGGCCATCCACGACATACTTGCTGTCCTCTTCAGCGATAAGGAAATCCAGACTGAAGAGATACGAGTGGGCATTCTGCGAGGTGGCGATGTCTTCACGGATGTCGGCGACTTCCTTGGTGATGGCCTCACCCAGGTAGCAGTCAATGAACTGGCCAGCGCGAATTCGGTCCGGGGAGCGGAGACCTTTTCTTTAGTTAGTACTCAATCAGTTGGAAAGTGACTACCATCAGGTGACATACCAAACCCTCGATTGCCGGTGTTGAAAATCTCCAACCGCACCGTCCGTCCATTCTGCACAACCCGGTTCCAGCACTGCTCATCACACCCACACCGCGAACTACATTCATAGATCATCGCTTTCCGTTTCAGAAACTCGGGGGTCAGAACCAACAATCGTGCATCATCCTCAGCCCGTTTATATGGCACCATTGAATCGTTAGTCTCTTCCTCTTTACTGAGACAAAGGCATCTCGCCGGATCACAGAACCCGGTACAGGAACACCCCGCATTAAATTCCTCGGGCACAGGTGTCACCCCCTGACGGGTCTTGTAAGCGTTTACAAACTCAAAGTTCGCCGCGAATTGCGCCAGCAGATGCTCATCCCCCGGCGCAAACGTCACTGCCGGCCCCTGGATCTTGCCCAGCTTTCGCTGAAGGGTTTGGCGCAGCTGCGCAGTGATGTCTGGCTTGGAAGTGAGGAGAGGTCCGACAGTACCAACTTCAAAGGGAATGTCCGCCCGTCTGACCTTTCGGGCAATCGGGTAGGCACCTTTCACCGCGCGCTTCTCGTAGGCGTCAGTGGGGTAGAATGTCTCCGAGAGCCCAATAGGAGATGGTGCGGATATCAATTCTGCGGCAGCGAGTTCCAATTTCTGGCGTTGAGATGGCGAGGGAATCACTACACTGAGTGAACTGGGGGCGAAGGTTGGACCGGGGCTTGGTGTAGTGTATGAGAAAGACGGTCTCTTGATGAAAATACGTTTTTCATCCTCAGTCGAATCACGATCGCGGTAAAGTTGTCCGGCGGCACTGACACTAAATGGGGAGGGTCGACGTGTGCTCATGACGGGGTGCTGGATGTGCATGGCGTTCTTTGGTCCATCCTGATCGTAGGAGACGTGACGATTCTGGAGTTGCTTAGCGGTGTTGTTCGACTCCTGTGGCTGAGATAACGACCGCTGCAGTGAATGCGGCCGTGGAGCTTGAAACGCCGCGAGCAGTGAATCTACATCTTCAGTTTTCCTCTTCGCTGGTACTGCAGAAGCAATGCGGTGAGTGAGGGTTGTGAGGAAACTGGATCTGTCATGTTGCAATAGGGGGGGAGATGAAGAAGGCTGAAGAGACGGTGCAGCAGGAGCGGGTTGTAGTAGCCCTGCTGGGGAAGGCGCGTACTGAGGTATCAAGTCAGCTGACCATCATAGCAGAATCATAGCACAGGGGTGCTGCAGGAGACCGAGAAGTAATAGATCAAAAAGAAAAAGAAAATGCAAAGCAGAGTGATACAATCACCCCCAATAAAATTAGGGCGACTGGTAATGCAATATGGCGGCTACCTTTTACAACATAGGTACGGAGGTAGATGAAGAGATTAGATGGCGGCGAACCACAAAGATAAAAGAACAGACCCAACAACACGTAGACAGCCTTTCTCTAGGAAAAGACAGGTAAATAGGCACTAACTCACCTCGTCGATTCTGCCCTCCGAATCAGAATCCTGCGTCAGGTCAATGACCATGATAAAAGAGTAACTGGAAAATCAGGCAGATTGAAATAGCAAGGAACTGGCTTATACACCTAATCAGTGCAGGAACGCGCTGGGAACAACATCAAAAGTGTGGTTGCTGAGAAAGAGTAAGAATGCGATCAATCTTAAAGTTAGAAAGGGGACACTAACACTAGACTAACCAATTTAAGAAAATTATTAGTCAGCTGGTTTATAACAAAAACTAAATTGGGTCTTTATATCTTCAATTGTGATTTATATTGAATTATTTCATCTGGATTGAGATTCAGTTTAAACTGCAGTCTGGAGAATTTATAGCAGTACAAGAAGCAAGTCTAATAGTTGAATCTCAGTTATTATATGCTTGTGTTGTTCTGGATTTGATATCAGAGGCGCAGGTGGCGGAGGGAATTCTTATCTGGCCAATAGGAATGCAGCTTGGTGAGATCAACTGAACTGAGAGATATCGCTTAGCAGGGAGTGATAACAGAACGCATGGCAAAACTCATCGAATTAAACCTAAAAAGAGACGCAGACCTATAGAACTATATATTCTAAATCAGATCTAGCAGTTAAAATCTAAATAAACACCTTGGTGGAGACAGGAGAGCGTGTCGAACTTTCTCGATCGATTTGAATGGCAGCTTTGGCGCGATATCCGCGCTGGTGACTAAGCATGTCAAGATGATGTGTTGTTTGTCAGTAGGCTGGATGGCTTAGTTGTCAATAACATTTGACGATTATCTATTTCTTGAAAGGGTTTAATATGAGTACAGTCCAAGTTTCTGGCAGCAACCTAGCATAAAGGATTATACAGGGGATGCGATGGTGCAGACTGCTAAACCATTTCAGTTGTCCCTTCCTACGCCCTATACTTCGGCCCTATAGCGGACCCCTAGCCTCCCTAGCCGAGGACGCCCCCGGCAGCGGATTGCGCTAAGGGGCCAACTGGCTAACTAGTATACCACTAGAATATCGAGGCTTATACAACGCTCTTGAAGGTAAGTTTTGGGCTTCGAGAGATATAGTTGACTGAGACAGTCAGGAACTTTAAGTTCAAGTTGACATTAAATAAGTCAGTGCTCGTAACGAAGTTACGAACCTATGGTTGGATGCTTAGGCAGTAGACTTGATTTATCGTTTGTTGTAGAGAAGAAAGAGACATGTAGGTAAGCTTACTTGTCTGACTGCCTAGCACAGTTAGTAGAACATGCTTTCTTTTCTCTTAATATTCGGTACATAGTAGAAATTAAACTGACTAGTTTTACAGTCACATCCTACCACTCCCTGAATCATGCTTGCGGCGTGAGGGTAATAAGTCGCACTAACTTGTTAACTACATTTAATGTACTGTAATTAAATGGAACTAACTCCATAATATAATGATATCCAATGTGACATTCAACAGCTGAATATCTGAATATCAATCGAAAAGGGAGTTGTTACAACAGTAGTAACATATCCATATTCGGATCCAGAAAGACGTCAGCCTGAATTGCAATCCCAGTTTCCTTGCTCTTGTTGGGTTTCCTTACCACCAAATGACCCCTGGAATAGCTATAGTAAATACTCCATGACAAGATTGAGCAAGCACCAACAACAACACCTAGTAGAATTCATCCACCAGCTGGAACACTTCTACCAAACCTTTAAATTCAAGTTACACTCTGCAGTTTGGTAAAGGAGGCCCTTCAGCACTTTATTTATCTCACAAAAACCCTGTCCGAGCCTTCATGCACCAAGACCCTACAGTATCTCCACAAGCTCACACTGGTAGTAGTAGATGATGGAGTACTCCAGTGTACCTAAGCACTGTCTCATGCCTACTGTCTACTGTCTCCTGTCTACTTGGATCGGTTTATAATCATGACGAGCAATGTGGATGTTGTGTAACTAAGCTCGGAGGCTAGCACGAGCTAGGGTCTGCGTTTAGGGGCTAGTCTTCATGCTATGGACTAAAGGGCTCTGGCTTCTTGTGAATGACAGCCCCATACATGCAAGTAAATGGCCAACGACTCCCATGATGTGCCAAATCCACCGATCTTATCATATGGTGTGGCCTGGATTCTACGTATTGGTAACTCTTCGTAGCCGTTCGGACCAGCACAAGTAGAACTAAAACATAAGGAAACGGCCCAGGACAGTATACAACAGGCCAATAATCACATGAATCAGAAACAACTCACTGAAATCCATGATGCATCCTTGCTCGGTTCTAATGTACACCATGACAAACCGGTACCGGGGACGATGAGCCAGCTCAGGGATAATGCAGACCGAAAGTGGACATAAGAAAGGAAAAACGGAACAAAAGAGACACGTGATGCTCATGCAAATGCTCATGGTTCGAACCGACCGGCCCGAGTAAATGAAACTAAACCCTCGTACAGGCGCACCCCATCCCCCAAAGGCACCTCAAAGTCTTAAGGCGTCTAGAATTTTCTTGGCCATCTCCCGGTATTGCCACATGCCACCGGCAACCTTCTTGAACTGAATACCATGCAGCGAGAATAGCGGCACCTTGACGATCAGAATTTCAAATCGGAGGATCAGGTTCTCGCCCGTATCGCTCTGCACACGGGTTGTGGTCTCGCCCATGACACGTTCGCCCACCACCACATTATCCCGGTGGTCCCGTGAGCCATCATCCTCATCCGAACCTTCGGAGTTGGTCACGAAGCTCTGATCCGGTGGTGCTCGAGTTCGACGTTGGGCCCGAGGCGTGTGGTGCCGTGAATCATCTCGCTCCTCGTGGTTCAGAAACCCTCCAAAGCTGATGCGGCGGCGATGGCCGGACAGGTGTCCCTGGCGGTCTGGGCTCGGAGGCCCGACATCCACGACTTTGTCCAGGTCGATGCTCGGTGCATGACGACAGCTGAAACCTCCCTTGATCTCGACATAGTCCACCGAGAGCTGTTTCAAAACCCGAATGATATCTGCCCGGATGACGGGCAGAGGTTTGCTACTTGTTGTTGAAACGCTGAAGAGGCCTTTGAGGTAGACGGGTTTGGAAAGGTCCTCTCCTTCATTCGCACTTTCCAGTGCCGTGCCTGCGCCTGTTATGTCTGCGTCGGTCTCTTCGGGGACGTTAGCCTCCCGCGTGGCTTCTCGCCTAGCCCTCCGGGCCTGGATGCTCTCCCGACGAGCATGGCCGAGTGACATGGTCCGAGCCGTATGGGTGTGGGTGCGGGTCAATTTAGGCTCTTTCCCGGGGGTGGATTCTTTCTGCACATTCGCATAGTCGGAACCGCTTGTCGGAGGTGGTTGGGCAGCTGCTTCTGCTTCCTGCCTGCGGGCGCGGCGGGCTCGGTAGTCAGCCGAGTTCACACTTGCCGATCTCTCTAAGAACTTATTGGACCGCGAGGCCGGCTCGGCCGATCCTGGAGCTTTGAGAAGATCTTGGTGTTGTGGTTGACTACTCCCCGGGTGGACAGCCGTCGGCGACGGGTCCGCACGTCTGGTTCTCTTGACACTGAAGCCTCTGGATAGAGGAGATGCGGAGTCGGCTGGCGGTTGGACATTCAATGATGGCGTGTGGGGGCTCCCCATTCTGCCACGTTCCGGATCGCGGCTACGCTCCTTGGTTCTCCGTGTGCTGAATCGTCTTAAGATACCCGCTGCGGTGCTCTCTTTCTTCACCGGGGTCTCTGGTTGCGATGCAGGGGGCGCAGGCGAGTGCCCTGTTTGCGGGCCCAGATGAAGGTTTTTAATGTCATCTGCAATATCGTCGTCGCCGTGAGTCCTTGCCCTAGGACGAGATCTTCTTCCAGTGTCCTTCTCTCCGGGCACGTGGTACTGGTTGGTGTGAGCCGCTTCTGGCGCGGGGAGATCTGGCATCTGGAGCATCGAGTCCCCGGCGGCATGTGGAACACCAAGCGCACCAGGGTTCGTCTCGACCCTCTCTCTGTCAAGTTTCTCTTTTACGAGATAGTAGACGGACAGGAGGGGGCTGTAGGCGTTGACCGGATCATTGCCTAATTGAACCGCCTCTGCGGAGGGGGTGGACAACGTGTCTCTGCTAGCCGAATTCCGTCGCTTGTAAAAGTCGAACACTCCGCGCTTTTTCTCAGTGTGGCTGGGAGCGGGTTGTTCGCGGGCCATGGCCTTGACGGCATGCTGGTAATCCTCCGACTCGATGATTTTGGTCAGTTGGGCCGAGATATAGTCCGGCGGCCCAAAATCAAATCCAGTCATTTTTTCAATGACCTCCGGATCCAGGGGAAGTTGTATCGGTTCACGGTATGGGAGGTAGTTGTCCGGTGGTCCGTTGAAGCCTTTGTTCATCCACGGATGATTCATAATCTCCGCCAAACTAGCACGCTGCTTGGGATCAGTCACCAACATGCGCGAAATGATATGACGGCATTCTGGTATTTTAGTATTAGTATTGATTTTCTAGATAATATTGTGGGATCAATGGTATGGGGGCTGAACCAACCTGTTGTGAGCCCTGGTGGGTACTCGAAGACACCTTGCTTGATCTTCGCATGAAGCTTAGGCATACTTTGATCGTCAAATGGCACTTTACCGCAGACCAGGACGTAGAGAACAATTCCAAAACTCCAGACATCCACTTCCGGCCCGGTATATTGCCGAGCCTGAAGCAATTCCGGAGCCGCAAAGTAGAGACTACCACAGAATGTCTTCAGAAGACTCCTCGGCGAGAAAAGATTGCTGAGGCCAAAGTCGATGATCTTGATGTCTCCGGTCTTGCTGATCAGGATATTTTCGATCTTCAAATCCCGATGCACGATGCTATTGCGGTGGCAATAGTCCAACGCACTGGCAATCTGACGGGCAAATTTTCGGGCCTGCTTCTCTTTCAACTTCCCGTGGGAAATAATGTAGTCCAGCATTTGCCCCCCATTGACAAGCTCGAACAGCATATACCAATGGTAATTGGTCCGCACCACGTCCCGCATCCCACAGATGTACGGGTGGTTTACGAGACTGACAATGGCCGCTTCACGGGCAGTTCGGATTTCTTTGGAGCGATCGGCTCTTTCGGCCTCGCGCGAGCTGCGGTGTTCCTCGGTGGACTGCCGGGGTACGATTTTAACGGCCACCTGAACGCAATCAGTGTTCATTCAGGCATCCAAAGGACAGATTGACCACTCACCTGTTCTCCAGTCTCCATGTTCTTTCCCACTTTTACCTTGCCCATACTACCGGCACCCAGCGTTTTGCCCAACGCCCATTGACCCGACGGGGTTGTGATCATCGTGCGACGCTTCGATTGCACCGAGTTAGCCGGATGCAAATGGGCGGCGGCGGCCTGCGAATGTCCTGCAACGCCCTCCGCCATGATGGGCCCCGCAGTAGCCATGTCTATGCTGTCCCGTTGATGGCCTTGCACTGACAGATTCCGGTGGTGTTTATTGGAGGATTGTTCGGTGCGATAGGAGGTGGAGGGGCGCTCCTGGGACCGTTCTCTGGAGGAATTCCGACGGGAAGGCACGGGCTGGGCACCGCGAGAGGCTTCGAGATCGCGACGGGCTATGTTGTCGAACACGGCTTGATTCGACGGAGGGCGGCGGTCATAGGACTGAGACTTGGAGTACGAGTGCGAGTACCGATTCTGGGAGTGATGGGGGTGATGGTGATGTTGCGGAGAGGGCTGGGAGGCAGTCGCGGGTCGGACCGCAACACTTCGGGTTCGGTGAGGAGGATCAGATGAAGGAGGACGATAGGAGGAAGACCGGGAGGAGGTGGACTGGCTGCGGACGACGGAGGGTGACGCAGTGGGAGGAGCAGCCGTGGACATCACGATGGGCACGAAATTAACGACGAGTTCCGAGCCAACCACAATTCAGAGCGCCTCATTCACCCTAAGGCCACTTGCTGATCGAGGGGGGTTTCGCGTGAGGGCGGACGCAGCCCAAGGGGAGGCCAAACGACCGGTCGGGGAGCGAGTGGGGGAGATGGCGTTGGCTGACGGAGCGCTCGAGGGAAGCGACAGCCAGCGTGGATCCGTTCCGGCAGAACGTCTCGACAATCCCCCATGTACGGACGATGAAGCAGGTAAATGGAGCAAAAAAAAGGGGGGAGGAAGACACCACGAGTTGAGAGGAGAAAAAGGAGAGGCGAAGATAAAAAAAGAGCGAAAGGGGTGGGGGGGAATTAGTAGAGAGGAGAGGAATTTGCGATTGCAGAGAGAAATGTGGGAACGGACTGGGTCGAGAGGGAGGGAGGGAAAGAGTCGGGAGGCCGGAGAGGAGGAGCTGAATTGACGCTGGGAGCCTGGGATGCGGCTGCGGAGAAAGACAGAAACCAGACCAGGCCAGGACCGGACAAGCCAGCCAGGAATAGCACCAGAAGAGGGGATAGCGTCGAGACTATCCGATGGGGTTTGACGTTTGGGTCTGGCTGGTGTGTCTTAGCAGGAATGTGTACGGGTGGTGTTGTCTTGGATGTTCACGGGTGGGATGGATGGAAGTGAACTGAGTGTGACAGCCATACTAATAATACTCCTCCTAGGCTCCTCTTCCTCGTTGCGTCTTTTTATATGAACGACTTGCTCGGGTCTCCTGAGAGGGTGGGAAATTATGTCCCATGCGACCTCTCGTATTTGCTGCTGCATGGGTTCTGGTGGGAATCACCAGGGCCTTTGCATCAAGTTACGCAGGGGAAAAGAAATCGCAATTTCCATCCAGCCATTTCCATCCTTCATCGTGAGTTACCTTACTTCATCTTCCCCCATCATCGCTTGCTCCCTTTCCCTTTCCCCGGGGATATGCAGTAGTTGCAGTAGTAGTAGTAGTAGTAGTAGTAGTAGTAGTAGTAGTAGTAGTAGTAGTAGTAGTAGTAGTAGTAGTAGTAGGTCAGAGTAAGCAGTTGCCTCCCCGGCAATTCCCTCGGTCAACCTGCAGGTCGAATGGAGAAGAGCCCTTTGGCCCTGCTGCCAGCCTGCCAGCCTGCCAGGTGGAACGAGAGCCGTTGATACGTCGGACTTTCGGTGTTTTGGGCACGGATGGGCATGATCAGCTGGCCGAGGGGCCTCATCATCACCACTCCGAGGTCCTGACAGTTTCCTGCTGGACGGTCCAAATTAAGTTGGGTCGGATGAGCCCAGATTATCTGCCAAGCACGTTCGGTCGCAGGGACGACATCAGATGCTCGTCTGTTTCCGGGTGGTGGTGTTGGATCTGTCACCCGCCCCGTGGTCCTTGGGATTTGCGGAGCGTCGCCGCGGACCCTCCGAGAACAGCCTGCCCAGAACCATACATACTCACTACGGAGTATGAGAATAAATATATAGTTTCCCCCCCCCCCCAGCCATCCCATCCACGAGCAGCCACCACCAGTCCCGCACGTGGCTGGTTTCTGGACTGCGATCACCCTTCCACCTGGGTACCACTCCCTTGGTCCTTACTCCTCAAATATGTATGATGGAATGAGCTTGTGCAATACACGGGCATCCGCCGACTCCGTTTTCAGCCACAACACAGTGGCGGTGCACGCCAATTGTCTCGACGGCCGCCTTGTCACATGTCTTCCGCCCGACTCCTCCTCTGCCATGCGTCGGCCATTCCTCTAGTTCCGCTCCCTCATCCGTCCGCATTCTCCTTCCTACCCACTAGGACGTTCATTCCCTCATCTTGGCGGTAGATTTCTGTGCGATAGAGGTATGTCCACCTCATGCGCGTAGTTTCGGAATTACAGACACTGATGGTATGCCAACATCAGCACCCGCCATGCTGCGCCCTTGAGTCGCACCTACCGTCATGGCCAGTAAAAGGAACCGTGCCGCCTTCGAGGCGGACCTGCAGGCGCACCAATCCCCCTATGCCTTCTACGGAACCCCCCTGCCTCCGCTCGACGACAGCGTCCGAGACGACGGATCGTACGCCCCAATCTGGAAGCAGGAGGTAACCGATGACCGGGGAAGGAAACGCTTACATGGCGCCTTCACCGGTGGTTTCAGTGCCGGGTGAGCTCACGATTCATGGATCGCGTTGGACAGCACACTAAAGGTGGCCCGTCTTCAGGTACTTCAACACCGTCGGGTCGAAGGAAGGATGGACCCCAGCAACCTTTGTGTCCTCGCGCCAGAACCGCGCCAAGGACGTTCGCCAGCAACGACCGGAAGACTTTATGGATGAGGAGGATGTTCGAGAGGCGGAAGAGGCCAAGAGACTACAGACGACCGATGAGTATTCCGGGTTTGGTTCTACGGATGCCGACCTGGCGCGCCGAAAAGGGTTGATGGACCTTCTGAAAACGAGCGGGGAAACGATGGGGGTGAAGCTTTTGAAGAAGATGGGATGGCGAGAGGGCCAGGGTATCGGGCCTAAGGTGCGACGTAAAGCCAACCTTGGTGAAGGCCCGGGCCAACGCGACGGAGAAGCCGACAAGACATATCTTTTCGCTCCTGAGAACCCACCGATGGTTGCCTTCGTCCACAAAACTGACCACAAAGGACTCGGGTATGAGGGAGAGGCCCGCCTTGATTCCCAACAAGCAAGAGGGAATGAGTCCGACGAGGAGGACGCTGATTCCTTCTTCGGAAAGCGACTAATGGCCCCGGGAAAACCGAAGCAATCCAAGACGAAAGAGCCCCGCCGCGGAGGGTTTGGGGTCGGAGTGTTGAATGATACCGGCTCAGATGATGAGGATCCCTACTCGTTGGGCCCGCAGATATCTTACAACCGAGTCATTGGGGGAGACAAAAAGAAGAAAAAGAAGACGAAACCTACGGAGGATGCGAGATCCCTGACAGGCGCGTCCAATCCTCTCATAAGCAACAAACCGGTATATATCCCGAAAAGAGTTATGGCTGCCAAGGGCTCTGCCGGCTTTCGGAAGTGTACCGATGGCCGCTTGCCTTTGGAGGGATTCTTGCTGGCGGAGGGCATCTCCAGCCTCTCCATATCCTCGCAGGAGAAAAAGTACGCGCCACCGGAGATCCCCAAAGATTGGAAATCTAGCAAAACACCAACAGAGAAGAGAGACGTTTCGAGCTATGTCTCCACGGCAGAGGCAGCCAAAGCTTCTTCCTTGGACCCTACGGCGAGAGCTGCGCTCTTGGGAGAAACCCAACTTCCTGGAAAGTCCATATTCGACTGGATGACGCCCGAGGCTCGGGAAAGGATCATGAAGCTTACGGGGAAGACCGATCTGCCGCCGGCTCTCAGTGAGAAGGCTCCCAAGGGCTACAAGCTCTCCGAGGCGCAGAAGCGGAAGGATTTGTGGGATCTGGTGCCTAAACTGGACAAGCAGGTTGCTGTTCAGGCCCTCACGCGCGCCGCCAGTGGTTGGATGCCGTACGCGGATGACCCGGGCAAGCGGGACCGCTACCGAACGTTCCTCCAAGTACGAGCCGGGCTGAGGGACAGCCTTCCGGACCGGGTGCCCGGGTCCACTACCGATGAATGGGCGGCGGAGCTACATGAGTTCACGCGAGCGGCGGAAGTCTTCAAGCCCATGTCCGGGATCATGGCCTCGCGATTCACCTCTGCGAGTTCTGGGCCCAAGGGGTCGTCCGACAAGCCGGACGGATCGCCCTCTGCCGAAACTCTCCTGAGCAAGCCGGCCGCGAAACCCGAGGACCCCGCAGTGGAGGCTGCTAAGATTGGTATGTTTGGCCCAATGACTCGGAGCAGCCTTTCTTTCTACCCGACGCGGCTGCTCTGCAAACGATTCAATGTTCAGCCCCCCGACCACGTCCAACTGGATCCCGGTGAGCCATCGGGGCGCACCGAAGCCGCAACGCCTGGGGGGCGCTTCCAGTCGGCTGGGTACCAGACCGCTTCTGGGCCCAAGGCATTGGTGTCGCGGGATGTTATGAATCAACTCCTGCTCGAGGCCGGTGGTGGATCTCTTGCGCCTGCCGACTCGGCCTCCCCGACGCATGCGCCCATTGTGGTTGAGCCAGAGCGCAACGAAGCATTGGAGGCGGAGCGGCCGGGTGAGGCGGTGTTCAAAGCGATCTTTGGCAGTGACGATGAAGACGAGGACGAGGAGATAAGCTGATTGATATGGGTTTGGGGGATCTTCTGGCGGATGGGCCGTGGGATCGTGTACAGCTACGCTCTCGTATTTCTGCAGGCAAAGCCAACATTGACCTTGAAACGTAATGATCGTCCGGAATGTCCCACTGCTTCCACGTACCCGACCGCTTAAAGTTTTCTCTAGAAAGAAAAAAGGTAAAAACTAAAAGAAAAGGCTAAAAAAAAAAGGAGGGGATCCACCTGACAATGGCTGCATGCAAGTGCAGTATAAGTAGTAGTTGTTCTATTTTTCTGCTGCGTTGACTTTGGGATGGAAATTGGGACCGTCAGGCCGACCAACTGCGCCTCTTTTGTTCCCTTCCGCTGGGTTAAGGACGGAATCCAAAGCCTCCTTCACCTTCTCCATCTCCCCCCCTCTTTCTCGACCATCAAGGAACGGTCTGGACAGGGGTGACACGACAGGGGAACGGACGGTGAGGATCTCGACCGAGAACAGCGCGAAGAAGAGAGATTAAGGTACGAATGAACCTTGGGCTGATCCCCTCACGTCGGTGCGCCGTCATCGTCATTCTGCCCCCTCACACGCTCCATTATCTATCTCTCCGACTCTCCATCTCCATTCTCTTCATTCTCTCCATTCACGCTCGGTCACCGTCTCTTTCCTCGTCTTCTGCATCGTGGACTGTCAGGCCATTGCGCTGCAGCTCTCCGCATTGCTAGGCGTGGGTTTCCACTGCGTCGGGTCATACGACCGATGGCGAGAACTGGATGGAAGGATTCCTGATCCATGATTGATTGACCCGTTCATTCACCGTCGCTAGGAACGGCTATTAACCATCCCTCTCTAATAAGCTCAGCCCCCCGCCGTCACCTCGAAACCACCACTTCCTTCCCCTCCCCCCTCTCGTTATCGCCTACTGCGGCCCTGCAGTCCTCGCAGTGACCCCCCCGTTTCATCTTGTGCTTGGCCGGCTGTCTTTGGCTGATGGAGCTTGTTTGTCCAAGTCTTCAACATGGTGAGCCTTGGAAACCCCCCTGTTCCCCTGAGTCTTGATTTCTCTTCTTTCCCCCCCCCC
>NW_020292147.1:76619-120281 GCF_003184845.1 Aspergillus ibericus CBS 121593
TCCCCGGAAGCGGAGTCGCATGCCTTGCACCCTATCGTGCGATCCGTCATTCTCCAAGAAGATCCGCCCCATCCCTGCAGATCCCCTCCCCCTCTTTTCTACCCAGTCCGTGACCACAGCATCCGGGGTCCAAGATTCTCACCTTATCCACCCTTAGGGTTGCTGCTTGTCTTTATCGCGCGACAATGACCGCCCTTCCTATGCGGCCCAGGTAGTCACTGAAGAGCGCCGCTCCGAAGACCCTCATCCCCGAGCCGTGGCAACCAGCAATGCGCTCTCTTCCGCCAACTCGCCCGCCACTGCGCGCTCATCCCGAACAAGGGCCGCCCACTTTCCCCTAAATCAGCATTACAACTCCCCGATTCGCCGTCATGTCTGGTATAGCAAACGTCGCCTGTGGACTCGCGCGCAGCTGGACCAGGAGCGTACCGAGTTCTTTGAAACGAGAGTGACGGGTCGTCCGGAAGTCTGGGCGGCTTTGTCCGCGGCCGTCTCATTGATGCGCACCGGCGACCTCGAAACGGCGCAGAGTTTTGTGGACGCAGCTGGGATCACCGTACCCACGGGCGACCTCTGCCAAGGCTGTTACGACGAACAGGGCGTCCTCTACCGGCTGCCGCAGTGCATCGTGAGCGACCCGGAGAATATCGTGCGGTCCGATCAGGACCAGGATCAGGACGACTTCGACACGGACGATGGCAAGCTCTCTTCGGACGAAGCTTCGGGAGACGAATTAATCGCCGACGATGTCGAACGCCGCCGGGACGAGAAGGGCAAGGCCAGCGAGCGTGACCTGATCCGGGTCCGCGCACGGTTGAGCGACAGAGGCGGTCCCGACCTTACTTTGTCCGTCGTGAAGACGATGAATGTCGGTTTGATCGCCCGCAAGCTGCAGCAAGAGGCAGGAGTACGTCATCCTGTGCGTGCTTTTTTCTTCCTGGGATATGGCAATCTGACTATGGGTATAGATACCTCGCACTCACCGCGTGAGAATTGCCTACCTAGGCAGGATGCTCAAGGAACATGTGCCCCTGGTCGACCAAGGATGGAATCCCGTCCACGTAATCAACGCCCTCGTTGTCCCTCGTCTGTCGGTGTCATGACAGTGCATGCCGCGACTGCTTCTCGATAGCTCACATGCACACAGCCCGCCGGCTTGCATGAAACCCGCGGACTACTCACCTAATCCGGACGACGGTCTGGTTCAACAAACACACCTGATTGACTTATGCTGATGATATCGATACGTACCTAACCAGCCACGCCGGCATCATCACCAACCTTACATTGATCGTTCTACCCGAGTGTTATGGCGTTACGTCTACTATTCCTTGTCCTTGTCCTTGTCATGTCTTTGTTTTGCACAATACCCCAACTGGTGTTATTTACCGCTCTGTCTGTCTCTCTAATGTCCCGTCTATCAACGACCACGCATTTTCTATCTAATTTACGAACATGCCATGATGCTTAACCTCCGATATCCTCTCAGACTTATGATTCCCTTCAACTACAATCACAACCACAATTATCCTCCCTAAACACCGAGCCAACCCTAACCAATCGCTCCCTCTACCCCATGACCTAGCATACATAATCCATGAATATGACTTTAATTAATCCCGCACATACAAACTTACACGCATACATATACAAACAAAAAAGCAAGCAAGCAAACAAACACCCAACCCCAAATAAGCAACCAGAACTATTTACCCAAAGCACTAAACTTCGTTCCCTCTCACACCCCCGAAATAACCAGCAATATATAACCAGACAGTAACACTCACCTTCCACCGTAAAGATATATTCACAAGCCGTACTAGGAAAAGACTTCTATAGCTGAGTTGTTCTGAAAGGGTAAAAAGGAAACAAAAGAAAGAGGGATGAGGGTAGAAGTACTCCGCAGAGAGAGGAAAGAAAGAAAAGTAAAAAAAAAAAAGAAGTGCATCATCCGTGAATCGAACACGGGCCTCATCGATGGCAACGATGAATTCTACCACTAGACCAATGATGCTTCGGCTGCGGACCAGTACGTTATTTGATTCGCTGCTTGTTTTTCTTTCCCTAAATTGTGTTTGATAAGGGGGGAGGTTTGAGGGCAAGTTTTGTCATGCGAGATTCAGCTGTCATTGTCATTTAACGAATTGGTAGCGGAGGAGAAGTAATGTTTGATGTGTATTAAGTACAGAGATAATAATTATTGTCAATATAGAGCCGGCGGTAACTGGCATAACATCTAGCCATCATATCCCTTGACAGTGTGTCTAACCTAATACAATCTGCCGTTCTCGGCTTCTCTGCCCTTGGGCGTCTGTCCGGATCGTCTCTTGAACACCCGGCAGACCACCCTGGCACCTTGCACTACGCCCCTCACCAGGCTAGTGGGGTTGTAGTGCTTGACCCGGAACATGTAGTACAGGGCGACGGTGCCCAGGATGTTGAACCCCACGTACGCCCATCCGATTCCGAAGTTACGCCAGCGTTGGCTGTAGTCTTTGACTCGTCAGTATGTGTGAAAGGAGAGAGCACATGTTAGGGTGGGACAAACGTACAAATTTCGCTCGATGCGAGATATTGGTCGGCATTCTGGAGTTGACAGTATTGGCATCCCTGGGTCGCTGTTGGGTTATACAGTTGTCCCGCAGCAACTTGCAAATACTGCGACATATATTGCCCACAGGTCTGACCAGACGGGGGATTGAACACACTCATCTCCTCCCTGGAACACTGAATCCCCCGTCCGTGTAACCCGGTCGCTGTGATGCCGGCGATCAGGTACGTCAGGGGGGAGACCCGGTACATGAATATCCAGAAGCCTGGCAGGGCTTGGGGTGGTTGCATGACACCGTTGAACGTCAGAGCCATGATGAACATGAGGGTTGCGATGGAACCTCCTGTTTCGGCATCGGGCAGTGCGGAAATTATCAAAGCGGCAAATGTTGAGGTGAACACGTAGAACTGTACGACAAAGAGTAACATGAGCCCTTGTCGATGGGAGGCTTGATTGGCTCCGTAAGTAGGGTAATAGTAACACGCGTAAGCAATGATTCCGGCGAGAACCTGGTACGGTATCTCCACAAGAACATTGGCGATGAGAAATGCTGCCCATGAGTAGGCTTTCGATGGCCGTTCTCGAACTTCATAGAGTGACCGCTGAACCACAAACTTTGGCATGATCCTAGAGCCTTGTCAGCATGAATTGTATCAAAGTAGAATGTCACCTACTGCTGCACTAGGGTCGAGAAAATCGAACAGAGCATGAAGGCGCTGAACAGAACATCCTGGAACCCCTGCAAGTTGCTGTCTGGTTTGAAAAATGTGAAGCCGATGAACAAAGAGGAAGCCGTAGCTAGAATCAGCTTCGCCCACACGTAAGAGGGTTCGCGCCAATACTGCTGGAAGACACGATGGGTTACGTGCCACAACTGACTGGGGAAGGGCATGGCATATTCTCCCTGCTGTGTGTTATCGTCGCTACTCTCCGGGACTGAAGCCCTTTCCTGATGGATGTTGGCAATCGCCGTCTGAATATCTCTGGCCTGTTGACTATCGTTCCAGACAGCTGGCCAGTCTTTTGTAGCCCTTCCAGAAGCACCAGCTCCAATGATCTCGAGCATATATTCCGCAGGCTTATCCACATTAGTTGAAGCTGTCCAAGGTGAGTTGGCTACTCACATTTTCTGATGGCCCACAAGGCCTTGCCCCGTTTGCTTGAAAATAGTCCAGTAAGGTGCGCGACTGGTCACCAATATCACCAAAGTAAACTGTTCGTCCTCCTTTTGCTAGAAAGAGGAGGCGATCGAACTGCTGAAACAAGAGCGCGCTGGGTTGGTGAATTGTCGACAGCACGGCTTGGCCATGATCTGCCAGTTTTCGGAGGAACGAGCAAATAGCCCAAGAACTCTGTGAATCTAAGCCACTTGTCGGCTCGTCAAGAAAGATAAGTAATGCAGGCTTTGCAGCAAGCTCGACACCAATTGTCAGTAGTTTCCTCTGTTCAACATTTAGCCCTTCCCCTGGTGTTCCAACAATAGCACTGGCAAAGTCCTGCATGTTAAGCATTTCGATAACTTCCTCAACATACTCGTGCTTCTTTTTCGTAGAGACCGACTTCGGCTGGCGCAGAAGCGCACTAAAGCGTAAGGCTTCTCTGACAGTTGTTGTGGAAAGGTGAAGGTCCTGCTGCTGCACATATCCAGTCTTCCTCTGGAAGCTGCTGTCAAGTGGCTTTCCATCCACCAGCATATCACCGGTAACGACACCTATCGACACGCGTTTGGCTAGCACATCGAGCAAGGTGGTTTTCCCGGCGCCTGAGACGCCCATCAGCGCTGTGAGTGTTCCAGGCTTGACCCAGCCGGAGACGTTATCCAAGAGACGCCGTTGACCTCCCTTGACCGGTATATCATAGCAAACGTTCTGCCATGTGAAAATACTACTCTGTTTGGGAAGAGCAGATGTGTCCTTTTCTGCCTCAGCAGCTCTATGAGCTAAAGCGACATCAGTGGTACCGGCGTCTCCTCCGGGCTGTTTGTCGAGGTTGCGCATTTGCGGAGGTACATGGCCTCGCCGAAAGACAAGAAACTCGGCTTTGGACGACGTCGCAGAGTTGACTTCAGTTGCAATCAGGTAGAGAGCCGTGAAAAATATCCAGAACCCTATAAGAATGCCCAGATTCCGCCACTCGTGTGCATAAGTGTAGCTGTATTGTGTTTGGATATAAGCATCTCCAGACACGGTCCTTTCTCCAGCCACACTGCCTCGGACAGAACAGATGAAGGAGTCTCCACTCAAGGTCGGATATGCTGGTATGAACTGTGAACACGTAAAGCGCCGGCCGTGGAATTCATTGGCGATCAAAGCCTCGAACGTATAATAGACGGGGTTTATCCACCGTATCCAGCTAAACCACGGGATGGCGGACATCTGAGGCGTAGGAATCACAAAGCCCGTGTAGATGACGATAGCCAACACTATGACTCCAGCCATGGCCATTGCTTGTGCAAGAGTTTTTGTTGAAGCTGCAAGGGTCCGAAAGATGCCAGACATTGCCAGTGTGCTCAGGAACGTAAACAAGAAGAATATGAAGAACTGGGATGGTTCATATCGCTATCACTCTTGTTAATACCACTATGCAGATCCGTTCATACCATTATATACTTACCAAACCAGCTAGGAAATAGAAGATGATATTGAATACCACAGCAGAGACGAATTTGACGGGAATATCAGACACAATACCACCGAAGGCTTCAGTGAAAGGATGGACAAAGGCGTATGACGCTTGCTTCTCAATGATTGGACGTTGATCATAGAGGGAGTTAATCTCTGTAATGCTAATGAGAGCGTTCATCCTGAGCACGAAGTCAGCCAGCCTTATCCCGATGCAAAATCATAAAATTTCGGCTTGTATAAAAATGTTGCCTTGATAGGAATAAATGCGTTACGTGTTGGAAGACTTACAGCACGGCGAAGAAAAGCGCGGCCCCTTTACTTTGGAAGCCCGCCGTGGCATTCGGTGTTCTGGGAGTCTTAGCATGAGTTTGAACCTTAGAAGAGGGAGCTAACCCATAATACATCGAACCTATAATGAGGGACATTGCAATTCGCCCGATGACGTTCGTCAGCGTAGAAGGTTTATCGTTCCAGATCCTGAGACAATTGGTTAGCACGTTCTCTATACAGAAATCTGATAAGCAGCAATTGTTAACCTTTGATACGCCCGAATGGTGCAGAGCTTAACCTGCATTGGAATTGAAATGATGTATGGACTCTTCTGCCAGACATGATTCGCTTGTTTCAGTCGCTTCATTTCACCAAACGTCTGCTCGTGCTTTCCACCTAAAGGAAACTCTTTCAGGTGTTGTTCGATTTCTTGTTGAAGCCTGGTGTACTGAGGACTGGTCTTCCAATATTTCTCAAACTCATCCGGAGTCCGAGGAACCCTGCTCTCCATTCCTTCACGCGGTTGACGCTCTTGAGGATTGGTAACCGAAGTCAAGAAGTCACCAGTGGTCTGGCGAGGAGGACAGTACCAGCCCATGTTGACGAAATATTCTTTGGCCTCACTGCACGGCCCAAAGTAGATCTCCCGTCCTTCATACAGGACAATTGCCTTGTCAAAAACGTCGTAGATGGCCTGTGATGCCTGGTAGATAGCGACTGCATGGCAGGTACCACCTAGGTTTGATGAGACTCGTAGGGCTTTAACAAATTCCAACGCACTCGCAGAGTCAAGGCCTCTGGTGCTGTTATCCCATGCGCCAACAGGCGCCCCGGAGACTGTCAAGAAGTCAACCAAGTGTCCATTATGCGTGATGAGTACTATGAAAGCTTACCCGCCATTTCCGCAAGACTAAATCCAAGTTAGACACTGAGAGAAGCGCGAGAAAAGGAAGGATAAAGCACGAACCTGACTCGCTTTCGTTCACCACCTGAAACACCTCTGATGTAGTCATCACCGACTGTGAACAGCATTAGCAACCAAGAAACATTCAGTCTCTCATCAAGCACAGAGACGAACCCTTTGTGTTATACGTATGCGACAGACCAAAAATGGTCATCACCACCTGGGTAATATACTTGGCATACTGTTGTCGACTGATACCTTGCAACCGAATCTCCGGGGCCCTCGCAGCAGCAGCGAATTCCAGCGTTTGACCAACCGTCAGATGCGGGAAATGCTTATCCACCTCCTGGTTGTAGAGCACCTCCCCCTTGAACTCCCTATGCATCTTCTCCATCGATATTCCATTGAACTGGATCTCAGAGCTCTTCCGGAGCTTCAGACCATGTAGTTCCCCGCATATCGACTTGAGAAAGGTGGAACAGCCACTGCCAGGACGTCCCAGCACGATCAACAGCTCCCCACTCCTGAGAAGCCCATCAAAGTCACGCAAGATATGCTTTTCCGGGGCGCGTTGCACACAAGGCAAGTATTCCTGTGGTCTGAACGGGGCCAGCAGGATCGAGGACACGTTGTTCTGGTACTGTAAAGCCGAACCCGAACCCGACACATTAAGATGCTGAAAGACGACACCAGTCGAAGGGGGACGGGGAATGCCCTCTCGGTCCAACATTTTCAGCACCATTCGAACCCATTTGTAATGATCAAATTGATCACTGGTAGGATCAAGGACCGGGTCGCCAATCTCCAGCCCTTCGAGTGTGTCTTTTCGTTCGATTGTTCCTCCAACGGTCGTGTCGAGTGTGCTCTGGCGCCGGGGGAAATTCGAAGCTAAGCGATGTAATTCGGCTTTTTGCTCTGGCTCCATCTCGTCGAAGAACGAGCTGTCCTCGCGCTCCATTCTCAATGGCCTTTGGGGGTTATCTTCTTCAGCTTCTACCTCCTCCTGCTTGGAGGAGCTGGGTTGTGAGCTCCGGTGCTCTCCGTTCTGGGCCATCTTGGGAATAGACCCGAGGCAGAAAAGAAAGTGCAAAACGGACTCGGTTTCGGGAGAAAACAAAGCTCGCGCAGTGAGAGAGAAGAAAAGAACCCACGGGACCAGAGGGGGGTGGTAGAGCAGTCAAGTAAATTAAAGCTCCCTCAAAATTTGAGCACCGCGTGCCTTCCAGCCATGCAGTCCTTGCCTCGATTGGACAAGGATCTTACTCCCCGACATCATTAACTGAGCTAAAGTTCTCGGGGCGTGAAATAACATTCAGGACCCTCGGCCTTCCATTTGTTCACGTCGCAAGTGATGATGTCACCGTAACCCTGTGTGTGACGACGGGAAACCCAGCGACAAGGGACCATCATTGACTAAGGCTATTGATTCCTTCAATGGAACCAACAGGAGCTCTGAGGCCAGCGGGAAAAGCCAGCCGGGGGGTTGATTGCGTGCCTG
Organism: Aspergillus ibericus CBS 121593; assembly: GCF_003184845.1. Classification (NCBI taxonomy): domain Eukaryota; kingdom Fungi; phylum Ascomycota; class Eurotiomycetes; order Eurotiales; family Aspergillaceae; genus Aspergillus; species Aspergillus ibericus. Next base: position 84,467 of record NW_020292147.1, read on the forward strand.
GAGGGCTGGCATGGGGATCGTCCGGATGCGGAAGATCCGTGGTCTAGTTGTGTTGCTCGCGCGGATTGGGTTGTGTTGGGCAGACTACGTGTAACCTTTTCTAGGGGCATTGGCCGGGTAGATGAAGCTTGGGAAAATGGCTTGGAAATTGGATTCAATAGTAGTTGGGTAGAAGGTTCAATGCCGGTCAAGCTCTGTATTCGGAGCACAAAGGCTGAAGGAACAAAGACACGAATATGACATTGCACCAAGGCGATTAGTTGCACTGACCCCTGCATAGTAAACAGCGGAGTATCTCGGAATTCAAGCTGCCGTCCTCTGACGTGTCTATCTCGTTGATACACTACCCTAAAAAGAAAGCTGCCTGGGGAGAGATACGGATGTCGATCTCTAGAGGCAGATCATGGGGAAGCTTCATGCTCCTTAGTCAGCGGATGTTCAGCAGCCGCAGATCCGGGAGATGCAGTTATGCATTTGATGGAGTGAGACTTCGGATACCTTCATTGCCGATGCAGCGGCGTGCTGTTGACGGTGATCAGAGGCCTACATGCATCCGAGTGACAATTCCAGTGGCTTCGACTGGGATTGGTCTATGCAGGGCAAAAGGATCTCAACTGCCCGTTGAAGGGGCCCAAAGCAACCTCGTGGTCTCGCAAGCTGTACATATGATTCTGGCCTTGAGATAAAGGCGGCAGCTAGTGATAGTGTGATGAGAACCATGCATGGCACTTGTAGTTCCGACGGAAAGCATCGGAAGTCGACTGTTTGATTACAGAAGTCCATCATATTCATCCACAGTTGAGTACTGCCTTTCCACCGCTCATATCTTCCTACTACACAAGAGAGAAGTAAGTCCAGCTACTTTGTGTATGACTCTCATACCAAAGATCATAAACAGGGTCTATTAGGCTTTTCATACGGAGTACTCCATAAATAGGATGAAGACAAGGGTCAACCCCTATGCCAATCACTCTAGACCAAGAAAACCACCCCCCTCAGCCTGCCACACTCATTACTTACAATCACCACCACCTCCCACCACCACCTCACTCCCTACCCAATACTTCAAAGTCTCATACACCTTCCCCATACCAAAAACAAACTAACATCACAACCACCATCAAACTTATTCCCCAACTATACCCGATCCCCGCTAGCCTCCCCCACCTCCGCCCCACCCCAAATCACACTCAAGCCCACCAACCAATCACACCCATCCAGAGTCAAACCATGCAAACAGAAAATATCTCCAAAAAAAAAAAAAAGTCCGAATAGCTTCATTGGATTCCAGCAAGGACTCTCATTGCACTACCTGCGTGAGCAGTATTGGATACGCTACATCGTGAGAAGGAGAGGTGGTTTAATCGCATTGTTTTTGCGAACAGTATCACACTTGAATCAACACGTCCGATCATACGCATCTGGATCAATCGCAGCCATGTCCGACGTGACCAAGACTCCCTTCGTTAGGGATCTCGCTTCGAGCGGTACATATATCCTTCTTCCTCTTCATCCTTATCATCCGGTCACAGACTAATAGAATCCATTGGCAACAGACAAAAAACTCCGCGACAAAGCCACCGACTCCCTTACCCTTTTCCTCCGATCCAAAACCGACCTCACTCTCATCGAACTCCTCAAACTCTGGAAGGGCCTTTTCTTCTGTACGCCACTACCACCACCAACTTCCACTCCATACAATCCCAACCCCAACTCATACTAATGTTTCTAAAAGGCTTCTACCACTCCGACCGCCCCCTAACCCAACAAGCCCTCGCCCGCACCCTCAGCTACTCCCTCGTCCCGACCCTCCCCCGCTCCACGCTCCACCGCTTCCTCCGCGCCTTCTGGATCACCATCGGCCGGGATTTCCACTCCCTCGACCGTCTCCGTCTCGATAAATACCTCCACTTGATTCGTTGCTACGTGGGGGTTGCATTCGAGGTTCTCCTCAAGCCCACCACCGCCACCACTGCCTCCACCAACGGCAAGCGCAAGAGAGAGGAAACCTCATCATCAACATCATCGTCAAAGAAGCGCAACAACAAGAAGAACAAGAAGCAACCTCGCCAGGAAGAAGAGGAGGAGACAGCGCAAGACGAAAGCACTGCCAACGGGGCAGAGAAATGGGCGGCATTGGAATCTTACATCACAATCTTGGAGGAAGGGCCGCTGTGTCCGGTGAATTTCGACCCCGATCAGCCGCCCGCGAATGAGAAGGAGGATTATATCCCCATGCCGCATGGGCCGGATGGATTGCGGTACCATGTGATGGATGTGTGGGTGGATGAGTTGGAGAAGGTGTTGGAGTTTGAGGGGGAGGAAGGGGCGAGGAAGCCGAAGGGAGAGGTGCCGATTGAGCTTCTGTTGAGGCCGATTGAGAAGTTGAAGGCGGAGAGTCCGTACAAGCCTGTGCGCACTCGGGCCGCGGAGACTCTGGATGATGACCGGTTGGTTGAGTGGGGCTTCAAGACGAGGAAGGTGGAGGAGAGCGAGGAGGAAGAGAGTGATGAGGAGTGGGGTGGTTTCGATTGAGCTGTGTATAATATTTGTTATTGACAAAAAGTGTATAGATTGCGAGTTCGACTGCAGGGTGCTGTATTGCGGGGCTGGAGAACGCCGGCTATATATGAACGATATATAGTATTTGTAAGACTCTATGGCTGTCCGCTATGCTTGTGGACTGCGGTCTACCCACACATCAACTCTACAGAGAGCGCCACTTGGACTAAACGACAACAAAGCAAGCAGAAGTCTTGCGCCAGGGTATCATCACAGAGTGCGAAGACTGGAAAGAAAGAGAACGATAAAGAACATCCAAATGAGAACCCATACCTGCCATCAACTTTTCGTCTGACCAACCCCAACGTCTACGGCTTTGGCCCCTCTGCTTCGTAGAGATGTCCGGACTTCGAAAGTACCGTGCCCAAGCCTCGGTGGATTTCCGCCTGGAAGGCTTCAAAAGGCACGCTTTCACCGTCCACGCTGATGTATCCCTCCTTTTCACGGGGAACCAGCCGATACGCAAGGGCTTTGCGGATTTTGACGTCGGGCATGTCGAAGAATGCGCCTTCAGGGATCGCCGTCATCATCTTGAGCGTGGTTAGGCGACTGAGAGTCCCATCGATGGTGACGATATCCATCAGCCCGTCACTAGGCAAAGAGGCTGGGAAGAAGTTCGTATCCTTGGACATGATGGCCATGTTGCCCGCGTAGAAATTGCCAAGCGTCTCGGCTGGGATAACTTCCCAATCCTCCGGCAGTTCATCCAGCACGGTACCGAACGCGAGCTCGGGAAGTCCGTCAGGCTGTCCTACAGTAGGTTCGGCAGGACGACTGGGCGGCTGGCTCTGCGCGTACGCACTATAATGGTTTTTGATCGTCTGCTTATCATCCATCACCACCTTGATTGCAAGATCGCATGGATACGTTGCGCGGTACATGATCCGCTTCAGGAAACCGTATGTGAAACGATGAGCACCCATCCAGCGGATATCATCGGTTCCAAGGTCAGCCTCGGCGATGATGCCAAAAGATTGTGACAGGAAGGAGAGCGTGCGATTCTTTCCCTGTGTGATCGAAACCAGATCGATGGGGGTCCGGACGCCCTTCACAATTTCCAAAGCTGCCACCGAAACACTGCCGGTTCCGCACAGATTCCAAGCCATCGCATTTCCGGACCCGCAAGGTATCATTGCAACGGCGATCTTGGCCAACGCTTCGCGGGCATTGGGCTTCTTAGCCAGGCCATTGAAGACTTCGTACGGTAAACCATCTCCGGAGCAGCAGATAATCGCATCATAGGCATTGACGTCGAGTTGCTCCACAATTTCCACCGCGTGGCCTCCGTGCGTTGTTTCCTGCACGTCCACCTGACAGCGCGCAGCAGCAAAGACGGGTGCTGCATACGTCGAGTACAATTTGACAGCGTGCCCTTGACCGCCGAATGGGTTGACCAAGACTTTGAGTCTCTTATACCGTTTCGCGGAGCCATAGACTACGTCTAGGAATCGATTTGTCCATGATTCAACGGCCGCTTTTTCTTCGGGAGCGAACGGGTATCGCAGGGCGGTCACACGGACATCCTGTTTCGATGCCGACTCCGCATAGGTGATGGTCAGGCCTTCCGGGGAAAGATCGGCGTCCAGGATATTGTAGAAACCAATGGAGTGCGTGGGTTTGGCTGTTTTGTTGGCGATGCCGCAACACCCACGCTCAGATTTGCGCATGGAGCGTTCGTCTGGGCGAAACCCGAAGCTGCGTCAACACGGGAACGAGGTCCGACACCGACTCGGGATCCGCGATTGAGCATGGAGACTTACCGACAATCAGAAGGGAGTCACCTCCCAAGGTGAGGGAGACCGAGTTGGCGACTATCAGGGTCGCATCATGTTCTAACAGCTGATCGCGGGTTTCCGGAAGATCCGCGTTGTTGAACGACGGGCGCGGAGGGCCATTGGGGGTGGTCATGGTGCCTGGCAAAGGGCTCGGCGTGGATAGGAGGAAATCCGAGGCGATTTCAGGGACGGGCAGGGGAGTGAGGGAGGAGAGAGAGAGTGACGAGGGATCTAAGAATAAACCATAAGAATAAAACTGCAGAAGTCAAAAGAGGGAAGAGGAGAAGTGGAGGCAGGCGTTGGGGGAATGAAACGGGCAACTTCTCAGGTCAGGACGAGCGGAGAAAGAACGGAGAATAAAGCCGTGGGAAACCAATGAAGGGCGCGCAATCGGCGGCCAACTTTTATGGCTGGCGGGCTCCACTCCGGCCTGCTGGTAGCACTTATATAGATAGTTGTCTCCACCGATAAGAGCCATTGTTGGATTGTCACTACATTCATTCATCCTGTTCCTTTATCCCTCTTCCATGACAGGGCCCCCCTTCCTTCCGATCCTCAATCCGGGGGTTGCGGCAGGGGATTCCGAGAGCTCCGCAAGCATCCACTCCCACGCGCCGCGCTCAGCCTTTTCGCGTCCATCTGCTCACCTCCATAGGGTTAGTTGATCGATGAGTGACCACTGGCTCTTGCAGGACTCTGGCTCTAAACATGCGGACCGTCGCTGGTCCTTCTGGCATCTGGCGATGTCAAAGGATCGAACCCCCTTGCCCCCTGCATCGGGATCGGGATCGGGCAAGGGCATCGCTCCGCACAGCCGAGGTATCGCATCGACTGCGGGGGCGGCGGGGATGCAGGTCTGCAGGCTTGCAGGGATACAAGGACGTGCTTGGCCAACGTGTTACAGAAGGGTTCGGGCAGTCCCGGACGGCATCAAAGAAAAGCCTAACCATCCCCGGGGATGGTTTGCCATGGCAGTGTAGTACATACAAGAAAACGTCATCAAAATGCGTTCTTCCATTGAAAGATAAAGTCTTTTCTCATCCAGAACAACACAGTAAGAGGTGCATATAGTCAACAAATTCGTCCATTAGAAGAACACAGAAGAGGGAAGAAGCGCAGTGGAAAAGTCGAACAGGCGGGTCATAGAACAATAAGGGTACTGGTAGTAGTGGCTATTCAAATACGGCTCAAAGGGGATACTCTATTCATGCGGCGGTCGCCTTGAGGCCCTTCAGAGACCCCAGGCTCAAGGCCAGACCCTGCGAACGGCTTCTTATCCGTACAAAGCCGGTGATCGGCCCATCCTCTCCCTCCTTCTCGATGCTCAGGTTCGCAAGGGCGTCCTCACCTGTAACATTTCACGTTAGCGGCCATCCAAACACATGGAGGTGGACATCGATGACTTACCAAATACGCTCCGGGCATATAGATTGGCACTCAGGAACCGACAGTCGCCCTTGAGAGAGGCCTCGGGGGTCAAACATGCCATGTTGGTGCTCTCCATCAGCTGTTTGAGGAACTCGCGCAGGCTCTTCGCCTTGGAGTTAATGTTGACCTTGTTCTCCCATTCAAACTCGGTCCACATCGTCCGGAACTGCGTCTCGGTGCAATGGGCGGGCTGGATGTAGTCCATGATGTCGGCATGGATGTCATTCAGGATAACAACATGCGACTCCGTCGAGCTCGCGCCATCATATACAATGTTGCCGAAAATCACACCCGTATCCGTCGACGACACCTTGACTGTAGCCTGCACGTTCAAGAAGTCGCGGGGTCCGAGGTTGTGCGTGGTGGGCCGCTCAACCACCTTAAGGTCTCCGAGAGTCGCAAACTCGACGCTGAGGTTCTGCAAGGTCTCGAGAGTCTGGTTAACTAGAAGGACATCCAAAACAATATCGAATTGATGGACGGTGACATATGCCTCCGCGTAGACTGGGTCCGAGAAGCCAGTGAGTTGGACAACTCGGCTCAGCTTCGAGGACACCGTCTCCACAGTCGAGTCGCCGCCGGTGGCCTTGACCAGATCCAACTCAATCTCCTCGGCACCTTCCAGAGCTGCCTTCTTGGTGAACTGCCGAATTGGAATAGCATCGTCAACCTGAACGGCAGTCTTCGCCTTCTCAACGGCCTCCTTAGCGGCCCGCTTCTTGTCTTCGACTTGGACCATGGCGCGGAAGGCTGTCCGGGTGTCCTCCAGGAAGGTCGTCTCCAGCTCCTTCCGCTGGGAGAACTCCGCAAGCGACCGCACGCAGCACATAACGCGGTCTACGGAATCTTCATCGATGGGAGCCTTGACGAAGTGCGACTGGCCGACACGGATGATCGAAATCATGATCAGCATAGCCTCCGCACGCAGGGCGTTGGTCCGAGCAACATCCTCGGAAACCTCCGAATGACGCATCACCAACTTCGTAAGGGTAGACGAAAGCACGGTAGCAAGGTAGTAGTCGCCATCCAAGATCAGTTGACGGAGAGGTGGCTTCTGGGCGGCCTTGACAGCTTCGAGCCGGGCAGCAGCGGCAGACTGGCTGGTCAGAGCGCTTTCCGTGGCATAGGTGCCGTCAGCCAGCACCTTTCGTGATCCGGTCGGGGCCGAGGGTTTGGAGTGACCGTTGACCTGCTCCTTAAGCGCCGCATCTTCAGGTACTTCATCGAGAAGCCGCTGTTCCGAGGCAAGGATGGGGATCTCTCCGAGGCTTGCTCTGATTCGTTTCCAGGCCTCGCGAATGTCCCTCTCCTCCAAAGAGTATTCTCCGACAACCCACAGGACACCCCGGTAGACTTTACCAGCACGGACTTCGCTCAAAGTAGAAACTAGGCGATCGACAATAGAGGTTCTGAGCGCAGGGAACTTCTCCACGACCTCCTTGACAAACGAAATTACGTCAACAGCCGAGTTGTTGTTGAAATCGGCGATGAAGTCCATCAGGAGATCGACAACGCTAGCGGCAATCTCTGAGAACTTGATGGCGCAGTTATGTATCGACTGGATCAACAATTGACGGTATTCACTGTTCTGAGTGGTTGTCAGCTTTCTGTGCCACGGGCCGATCGGCAAATTTACCTTCTCATATTGTTCATCAACGGTCTTGGCCAGTTCCTTCTTGAGTAGCATGACAATCTCCTCCACATTCTTGCTCGAGACCATTTCCAAGGCAATACCGAGGGCTTTGCGGCGAACATCGATGTCCGGGCTAGAGAGGACACGCAGAATCTCCATGGTGAGGTCATCGAGGACACCCTCGTTGCGGATCCGTAGCTGATCGACTCTGTCAAGAACAATAAGCTTGACATTGTTGTCGGCTTCTTTGATGCAAAGCTCAATCAACTTGCTCGCCGCAGCCTTCACGGCCACGGGATTGCTGGTGAGCGCCGTGAGAGATGTCGCAGCTTCGTAGATGACAGTGCTCGTTGACGCATCAAGAAGGTCGAAGATCAAGCGCAGATACCGTGCCTACTGGTCATTAGCAGACGGCCGACCGGGGTTGGTCTCCGGAAACACACCTTGTTCTGGGCGTTTTGCACAGCATCCTTTCTGATGAACTCGAGCTCGGCCAGCTGGAGCAGTTCGTCCGTGTTCGGAATGCTGTCAAATGTAGAGGACAGGTATTCGAGGGACTTTTGGTGACTGATGGACATGAGGGCCGCGAATGCATTGCGCTTGCAGGTGCCATCGGTCTCCGTGTCGAGGAAGGCCTGGATAAGCTCCGGAGCATCTGGGATAAGCGACTCCGAGTGCTGGAAGATGGAAGCGACAGCCCACACGGCATTCTTCCTAACATATGCGTGGCGGTGGTCCAAGCAGGAGCGGGCGGACGAGAGGAGGGGCTCGATGAGTTCCGGTTCTCGGAGCTTGCACAAGAATCGCAGGGTGTTTCCTCGAATGTACTCGTTGGCATGCTGGAGGTCGTTACGGATACCGTTACTGCGCAAGAGGTCGCCTGTTAGAGCAAACGGACTACAGGGTCGGGGTGCGCCGTATTCCTTACCAGACCAGGATCATCTCTTGCTTGAGCTTGCCATTCGCGTCGAGTTTCGGGCAGATCTCATAGTAGAAGTATAGGAGTTTCTTGAGCGGCTTGCTTCTGGACGGCATAACAAAGCGAATGATGTGCATGAGCAGTTGGGGCATCGGGTCGCCATTGAGCATAATCGTGATGATCCGCCTCATTGTCTCCATCTTGGTCTCATCGGTACCCTTTTCCAACTGCAATTTCAGCTCCTGCAGAGAGGGCTGATCAGCAGTATTGTCCTGGTGGACCAAGCTGTATGCATTTTCGAGAAAGGACGCCATGGTGATCGAGCGGTGCGAACGAATGGCCGGGATAGGGAAGGGTTCAGGAGGGAGGAGAGCTGGACCAAGTGGTCAGTACAGGTGGTTGGTTGGGCCGGTCAGGGGAAGGATAGGGAGGACGGACTGGAACGACTCTCCCCAGGATGTTTCGAAGTAAGTAGAGGGTAAAGGACTAGTGCAATTCGACTCCCCTCACCTGCCTAGCATTCATCAGAGCGAATGTTGACAATCCGGGGGACATTGAGTATCAACCTGGCCATTTGCGCGGCGGAGCAAGCTGTCCGGAGTGTGTGGATGACTAAGCCCCGCCTGGACCAACCCTGCAAACCAGGCAATTCCATCCAGGCACGCGCTACGATCGTTCAGTCCTCGCATTCATTTCCTGTCCTGTTCGGTCCCAGACATTACGGGTGAGATCTCTCTCAAGATGTCGACCCAAGGCGAGCCGTTTTATCTCCGCTACTAGTAAGAACGACCTGTGTGTAGCCCAGGTTTCCTCAGCTGCTGACAGTCCCGCAGCTCAGGTCACTCTGGGCGGTTCGGACATGAGTTTCTAGGTTGGTCCCCAGCGGTGGTTCTATGTCTTGGGCCTGCTATTAACGGCCCCTAGAATTCGACTTCCGTACCCTTGGCGATGGCCGCAGCGCTGCCGTGCGCTATGCGAACAACTCCAACTACCGCAATGACTCCCTCATCCGCAAAGAAAGTGAGTGCTGTGGAAGGACCGCCTAATTCTACATTGTCGCTGATCGGCAATACTACAGTGTGCGTGAGCGCGTCGATGATCCAGGAGGTGAAGCGCATTATCAAGGAGAGCGAGATCATGAAGTGAGTCCTCCGCTGGGTTCCCAAAGGCGCTTTGAGGGGCGGTCGTGCTGATACGGAGCAGGGAGGATGACTCCAAATGGCCTCAGAAGAACAAGGATGGGCGTCAGGAACTCGAGATTCGGCTTGGGAACGAGCATATCTCCTTTGAGGTGCGTCCATTGCTCCACTGACATCGCTGGCGACGCGCAGGTCCTGACACATGGCAAAGACTGCGAAAATCGGCTCATTGGTAGATGTGACTGAGTCTGCGGACCCGGAAGGCCTGCGAGTCTTCTACTATCTTGTCCAGGACCTGAAGGCTCTTATCTTCTCGCTTATTGCGCTCCATTTCAAGGTAAATCCGACTCGCCTGTCGCTTTGCGAGTTCCGCGTCTAATTTGACTTCAGATCAAACCTATCTAAATCATGATTGCGGTAATGAGATGAAACGGTTCAGTTCTGGGATGGATAACAGGCGTTCTCTATTGGATTGCAGCCGCGGCAGATATACTACTTTTGTTTTTTCTCCCTTTCCCCGTTAAATTCCCTAGTAGTTGGAATGCTGAGACGCCAGATGGCAAGCGACTAGCAAAAGGCGATGACGCAATGGGTGCTCGCCACCACCAAGGCCAACGTAGCGAGGAATAGAACACCCAACGACGTGTATGAGTGTGTGGAGTGTGAAGTAAAAGCAATGACAATCAAAAACAGGGCGAGGCCAGCCCGATGAAAACGGAAATAAAAATAGAGCCTGCAGGCCCCGTGGAGAAAAAGTACTGTAGCGGGCCACGTCCGTGGTCGGGAGACAAGAGTCGGACTGCAAGGGAGGACGTGCCAGTCAGTGCAAAGCCTGCAAAACCTGCAATGCTCGAATAACCGCCCGAGGCGCCGTTTGCCCCATTTGCCTCCCCCGCGTTCGCATGATCAGTCGGCCGATTCCTCTTTGGGCAGTGCCTCGCCCGCCCCGGACGAACAGTTCGCTGCACCTCCTCCGAGCCCTTCTCAGCTCCCTCCATCTTCCGCTGCTTTTTTCCAACCTTCTTTCCTCTCTCTGCTCGTCTATCTCCTATCAACTGTTTGCTCTGACCTTTGCCCGCATCCATTCCATCCCTCCCCGATCCGCTGTTCCGTCCCTGTTTCATCTGAGCCCCTCCGCCCTGTCCTCCTTCCCACCACTCCTTTCCCCTGAGCCACCCCTGTTGCGGTTGTATCAGGTTTGCCTTTCCCGCCTGACTATTTACTCCCTCCTCGTCTTATCGGTGGGAACTGCAACTTAATCGGATCCGATGTCATTCCTTCCTTAATCCGCCTCCAATGCCGACCCCGAGTGACAACACACCACTCTTGACTGCTTCCTCGATCGTTGAAGAAATCTCCGCTCGCTCCACCTGCCCCCCAGAGGTTGAGAGATTATCTTCCTTGAGAGACTCGCGTGAATCGTCAACTACAATTGCGGAGAGTGATGCTCCCGATAGCACCTTTTCGCCAACCGTCGCATCCACCCAGACCGCCTTGACACCATCCGACGATGCGATCGCTTCTTCCAATGCAGACCCCGTGAGGGGCGAGCCAGTACCCAGTCTCCCCTTGAAAGGCGTGGTAAGACCTGAAGAGGAACCCGCTACGAGGAGACTGAGTCCTGCTGCGGAGTCGTCATGCTCTGTTGCCCCGTCGTCCGCAGTCCCCTCCCCATCCGCCACTTCCCTGTTGAGTTATGAATTCTCCAACATTCGGGTATGTGAGGTCTAGTATATCCTCTCACCGGATTTCTCCTGCTAATGGCGATAGCTTCGTCCTAATTACACTTCTTCTTTTCTGCGCCCCGGAAGCACATTTACTGGCACACAGCAATCGGACAGTCACGTATATAGTGTTGATGTGGAGATCAAGCATGTTGATATGCTCGAGTCCTATCTCTGTGGATATCTCCGCATACAGGGTTCGTGAACGCCCCCACTCATCCCGCCGAGGCCCATTCTAATTGTCCTACCTGCAGGTCTCACCGAGGATCACCCAACGCTAACCACGTATTTCGAGGGGGAAATCATCGGAAACAAGCACGGCTTCATAACAAGAAATGAAGCCTGGGGTGCGACAGAAAAAAGCGATATGCAACATTGGGCGAGGTTTCCCCCTTGGCGATCGGTTGTGAAGCAAACAAAGAGGCAGGATTTTCCGCTGTGGAACTATGCTCAGCGTGAGCACATCTTCATGCGGTGGAAGGAGTACTTCCTCGTCCCTGATCATCGTGTGAGATCAATTTCCGGTGCTAGTTTTGAGGGCTTCTATTATATCTGCTTTAATCAAGTGGAAGGAACGGTAGCTGGGATTTACTTTCACGCAAAAAGCGAGAAGTACGTAACCTTGTCTGATTTCGGGGAGTTTTTGATGGTTGAGGCTGACCTCCTTTATCTCTAGGTTCCAACAACTTGAGCTCAGGCATGTGCAAGATCATGGTCGCGCGCCTGCCATGGAGTTCCGTTGATCTTTGTGCGATCTTCCCCGGCGGTTGATCCCAGCAGAAGTCTTCCTACCGCCGCTTCCAGCTATTTTCGCATGCTTCTACTCCTTTCTAATGGCTATGACATGGTTATGTTCACTTCTCGCCTCCCTGGCCGCGATGGCTCCTCCGTTACTCTGTACGGTGTTTTCATTTTACGGAACCGCCCGTATCTACATGTCCGGATTACCGACTATTACCCCGCTCTGTTGTTTCATGTCGCGGTGACGATTTCCTTTTCCCCCTTTCAAATTGGCGCAGGCTTGGTTGACATGATATGGATTCCGACACTTCTCTTGCTTCTACCATGACATTTGCCCATTTTCTGCGGTTGGGCTCATTCATCGATACAGGCAGCGGTATCGGGACGAGCCCGGGCTCGTCTAATCTGGATTTCTGCTCTTGTTTGATCTAGTCCCTTTCCTTTTTTTCTTTTTCTTTTCCTGTCTTTCATGATCATGATCGGTCTATCTGGTAGCGGTAGCGTTTCCCCTTCTATGTCCTGGGGGTATAGGGTTACAGGGAATTCCTGAACGAGGAAGTACTTATATATTTATTCAATCACTTCGTTCTGCCACAAATTCTGCATTTCGTACTTGACGATTTCTGGATAAGTATTTGCATTGTCTGCTAATTTGCGACTCATATCAGAGAAGAACGGAAATACTGCGCTTTTGATGGTATGAATATATACAATCCAGCTGAGCGTCTGACTCTAGTGACTGCGTTTTAAGTTACAGAAATTCTGGTATAGCGAGTTTAGAGAGATGTATAGTTATATTTGATGTATGTATGCTCTTTCATTTTCTTGAGCATCGTTACAATCATTGGTTAGTAGAAGAAAGACCATCCTGGACGGCAACAATGTAATAGAGCTATCAATGTCAATGGTAGAACAATGAGTCAAGGAGCAAGTAAATGTGGTTTGAAGAGTACAGCTGGGATAAATGTAAATATGATGGAAAAGATAATGAATGTATAAGGAGGGGGTATCAAATGCAATCTTCTCGTGTATGAATGGCTGATCGCAAGCAGAGCAATATCTGGACAAGGCAAGAACGGGGAAAGATCATGAAGCTTTTCGAATGAGAAATGAATAAAGGAAGAGGTGATATCGTGATATATCAAGATCCGGAAGATTCAGGTTCATAGATACGTCGAATTTTGACGACTGCCCGAAGTAGAGCTACCACTGTTGTCGCTGCCGGGGGTTGCGGGTTCAAGCACGACCTGTTGGCGGATTGAGACAATCCATTCGTGTTGGAGGAGTTCGGCCGCAGTGGATCTCTTCAATGGGTCGCATTCGAAGCACCGACGGAGGAAGTCGATGCCCAGATCGCTGAGCTGATCGCGTGGTGGCAATTGGGGCTGGTTTCCTTGAGCGATATTGTACATGATGGCCCATTCGTTATCCAGGGTGGACCAAGGGCGACGGCCGGTGGCCATCTCCAGGATCACGCAGCCTAGTGACCAGATGTCCACTGCTCCCTGGCGGTGAATAAGCTTGGTGGTGTCTCCGCGGATCACCTCTGGAGACATATACATTGGGGTGCCGGTCATGGTTTTCTGATTCTTGCCCCAGTTGTTGTGAGCCAGCTGGGAGTCCTTAGGAATAAGACCATCCTTATGACCAGGACCACCGAAGGCATCCATGGGGACAACAGTTCTACCTTGTCGGGCAATGATCTTGGCAGCCCCGAAGTCAACGTATTTGATGATACCGTTATGATCAAGCAGGATATTCTCGGGCTTGATATCGCGATGGATAATGCCAGCTTGATGCAGGTACGCCAGCCCCTCCAGCAATTGAAGAGCGTAGACCATGATGACTGTTTCGTCCTCAACGCGCCCATGCTCCAACAGGCTGGCGAGGGATCCACCGGAGCAGTATTCCATGAAGATATAGACCTTGTCGCGGTGCACTTCGATTCCATGGTAAGAGACGATGTTGGGGTGGTCCAATACTTCCAAGACACCCATCTCATCGCGGATTTGCTGAGCAATCTTGGGAATGAGTTGGGGATCCTGCAAACGGATCTCCTTGACAGCCATGAGATAGTTACTGTCAAGGTTAATCGCAGCGTATACGGATCCAAATGTTCCGCCGCCAATGAACTGACCCTGTTGCCACCGTAGGGTGAAATTCGTAGCGGAGGATGAAAGGACCGTAAGAGATCTGTCCGCTTCATTGGAGCCCTCTAAGACTCGTCCCAATGCCCGGCGCTTCGCATCTTCGTCTACGCGTCTTTCCTCAATTTCGATGAGGTGAGCCAGACGCTGCTCTCGAACCAGCTTGGTCGCCTCTTCATCGGTTAACACCCGGCCTGCTCCCATTCGTCTGGAGCCACCACGCTCCTCCAGGCGTTGCTTTTCTGCTTGAGCTGCACGAGACGACCGGGCACCCATAATGTCAAAGTGAGATATAAGAAGCGACATGCACCCGGCCACCTTTTGCCTCAGTCGGCTAAACTGTGTATCATCCATAGACAGCAGATGTCTGCTAGAGGTGATGGCCATCGCAAATTCCAAAGCCGCGACAGCCCACTTGAAAGTTTTCCGATCAGCAGCGTCACAATCATCACAAATGAACGACACCCAATCAAGGGACAACTCGACGAGTCTCGCACTGTTCATCGCCCGTCTGTTAGGATCAACGTTTGAAGAACGCTTCCCGAACTCCGTTGCGAAGGCGTAACAAGCTTGAATCAAATCATGGTTTTCCACGCCTTTCTGCTTTAGCTGATCCCTGATGATGGCAACGCTATCCATGATAGTCATTGACAGCTTGAACGAGATCTTCTTAATCTTATTGAGCTCCACGTTCACTCGGCCAAGATTAGCACGTTGTTCAATGGCCATATCGAGCTGGATTCCGGTGAGATGTGCCAGCTCATGTCTAGCATTAGACAGACGCTGCTGTGTCCCCTCAACGACGAGACGCAACTTGCCCAGTCGCAAGTCCGTGGGCTGCTCCATGATACCCAGCTGCATCTCCTTGCCGGCCCAAGACAGGGGCTTCTCGGGACGAACCACCAGAATATATGGTGCATGCGGTGTATCCTTGTTTGTATCATCCTCACGAAATGATGTGCCTAAGATAGCTTGAATGTCCGTAGGGCGATCCCACAATGCGGGATGCGCAAAAAGATAGACGCCTTTTTGACCGACCGAGATATTCGATTTGATCATGAAATGATCCGAGATAAGTAAAGACTCCAAGAAATCGTATGCAATATCAGCTGGCAGATTATATTCGGTAGCATTTTCAAACAGCTGGCGCAGGAACCGAGAAAACCGGTAAAGCTTCCGTTGGCGAATTCGGGTTGAGTCCAAAACACTCTTGTATCGCTTGTCCATGTCGGCCGGATCCTCGTTGTGGCGGATCGTCAACTCCCGCTCGAAGTGGATCATTAGGCGTTGGATTGACTTTGCAGTCAGTGCACTGGCTCAAGTTAGCTATGTAGATCATCTTGAATGAAGGATCCACCTTCGTACCTAAACTGCTCAGCGACCTCGATATCACCACCCTCAAGTTGACGGCCAATCTCATTGGAAAACTCCCAATCCTGCTCTAGAATTTCTGCTTCTTTGAAAGTATTCTTATTTGCATTCAACTTCCAATTCAGCAGACGGAAATAATATTTCATGGCATCCAGAACAACTGCGTCGAAACCTTCGTCAATGCAAGGAGGTAGATCCCACCCTGGCTCGGGTCTGGCGATATCCAAGTAATGTTGTTTGATATCCACCGCAACCCTCATCAGAATCTGAAACTGCGATATCATTTGATCAACCAAGATGGGTGATTGTTGAGCTGGGTCTTTCATATTCTTAGCATAAGATAGTCGAACGCGTATAATCTCCTGTATGAGGCGCGACGGGAAGTTGATCAAGGTCAGAAGCTCTTCGATATAGGGAGGTAAATGCCGTTTAGCGAAGGAAATTGCGTTTTCAATCAGTGTGTTTTTGGCTTTTTGGATGACCTCCCCAATGCCATGGAGTATATTATGCTTTCCTTGAAGAGTCTTAAGACCATCTTCCTTCATGATACGATCAAGGAAAGAAGATTCATCGGAGAGATCACCGTTGATAGATTTGGTTCTTGGCTTGCTGAAATCCAGCTCATCGTTCCCAACCCATTTTTGCAGGATAGCGAGCTCGGTATTGATTAAGATCGTCGTATTGTGCCAGGCAAAGACAGCATCGCGACTCGAACAGAACTCTTCCGAAGCAACTCGAGGGTTTGCGATTTCCAGCTCTTTGTGAGTAGAGTAGAGGCTTTCGCACCTTTCGATTTGTCTGACAATATCCTCAACCTGGTTGATGGGTGGCTTCCCGATTTCTGTTTCACCTTTGATTTCGAATTTGATGATTTCTTCGATGATGGGACCAAGTCCAGACCTCGCTTCCTCGATAAGTTTTCTCTGCAGGGCAACACTCCTTCCGCACATCCTAGCCCTGACACCCAACCATATGGCATTGTTCTGAGCCGACGATCGCTTCGATTCCGCGGACCCGAGCAGTCGCTGCTTCTCCTGCTTGACCACATCTCCCTTCAATACAGAGGAAAGCATGGAATGCCATTCCAGTCTTTCTTGATTTCTTGGGTTCTTGAGTTCCTCGATCGTCGGTTGGTTGTCATCGGTGAGAAAGAGTTGGATGTCCGGGTCGTAAGCATCATCTTCAAACGGTACCTCGGAAGACGGCGACGGTTCTTCTAAATCTGAGTCTCCGACCGCCACGCCCATGTTTTGGGCCTCGTCGAAATGGCTATACCAAGCCTGTGGGTCGGCACGGATGCGCTGGACATACGCCTTCTCCTGGGCCCGGTACTGTGCATTGGGGTCGCGTCTAGAATTCCGTTTCGTCGATGAGCTCCGTTGACGGTCATTCTGGAAGCTGATGTACTGAGGTGGGCGTCGTTGGGGCGCGTAAGTGTTGGAGGGCGTCCGAGCGGGGCCGGACGGACGTTGCGGCCTCAGGTCACGTTCGGTCACTGGAAGGCCATCCATCGGCGGGGTCTTGTCGAGAGCGACTGAAGCACCGATGCTGGCTCCTCGAGGGCGTGTGGGTGTACCGGTTGCCCATGCTGGGAGACCGGAAGGAATGGATGGGGGAGGCGAGGAGGAAATGGTCGTAGCCGGGGTTTGAACTTGGCCGTCGAAATTCTCTGTAAAATTGGAGTCCAACCTCACAGCGTACGGCTGTTGCAGAAGCTCGTCCGAAGACCCGGAGCCGTCCGAATCATGGTTGTTCATATCGGGATGCTCCATGATCTGGAATCCGCGGTCCTGCTGAGATTCCATCTCGCATGTCCGAGGTTGGAAAGCGGATTGGAAGGGAAGCCTCAAGCGGAGCCTAGATAGGGGGTGTGGCGGTGCATGCTAAGTACTTATCGCTGCTGAGTCGCGACCGATCCCTGCCCGGGTGCCGTTGGATTTCCGTGCTTTGAACGCGTGAACAAAAAAAAACAGGAGGTAGGACACAATAAGAGTATCAATGTTAGACTGAAGCACGCGGCAAGTCAGTCCGGTTGGTGATGCAAATGGCGAGCCCTTCCAGAAATCGCAGTGGTATGCTCCAAAAGACGGAGCTTCAGCCGGAGGTGGCTCTACCGCGCCTATACCAGATCGGGAGGCGGCGATCTGGGTGACTAAGCGTCCATGCATCTATGTTATGCCTGAGGCAGAATATAGGCAGGTCGTAGCTCAGACTTCATGGAAAAAGTGGATATTTCTGGATTTGATCGCCTACCCCATTCCATAGAATGAAATCTAGCTTACTATACTTACTGGAGTCACGCGGTGGCGACAAGCGTTGAATGACATGAACTCCTTGCTCACTGCAGGGGCTCCTACGGAGTACTTATAGCAGTAGTAGCAAATTGACAGATCACACAGCTGGAACCTCAAAGTTGTGGGAGTATGCCACAACCCGGGAATGATCCCGGAAGCATTGCCGTCCCTCATTCTCTCCTCTCCATCTCTATGCCCGTTTCTTCAGGCTTCCCAATCAGGGGTATCTGTATTTGGTAGGTCATCATTCGACTGCCTCAAACTACATGGAAGCTGTGTTCTGCGCCGTGAGTTGTATACGTAAGGCCCCCCAAAAGGGCATGCAAAAAAGCAAAAAGCTACCATCGATAAGTTTTTTCAAATTGACCAAGACAGGCGCCCCAGAACTTGATCTGAAACCCTAGATCGGACGGAGACTTGCGGGACTTATATGCATTTTCCTTTTCGGGATACATAATATGTCCGTCCAACGCTGAACACCACGTCCAATACCAGGGTAACCGCGGGAGAAGATCACTTGATGTCCTGAAGATCGCCTTGAGACGTGAATAGTAGCTGTCGCATGCATTTGATCACCATGGATTGTTGATCAGTGGAACCGAATGTCCTGACTTGGCGCTGCGGGTCTCTAGGAGATCCCTTTTGGAATTTCTGGGGAAGCTTAAGTAGGGAATGGAGCAGAGTGGGCAGTTTATCTTCCTGGCGCATTGTTAGCCTTATTATGACATCATGATAGGGAAAATTAATATCAAGTGCGACGGCAATGTTCTTTCCTACTACTCCAGTGTAGTGAGCAGAAAGTTGCGGAAGGGAGAATAAAGATCACATACGGAATGCCGGGCGTGTAGTCACGATTAGTGGTCCGTAGGTCCTCCGAAAGCTTGGTAGTATCTATATCACTGCACAAGATACCGTTGACAGTTGTACGCAATACTTTCATCCATCAAGGTCATAATGTGAATAATCGTAGCAAGCGTCGATGGAAAGATATGATTATCTGGTCCATCTCCACTGTACAAAGGATTGCTGCGATGCTCGAGCAGGAATCTTGTCTTACTCATCGTGAGAGTTGGAAGAGACGACAGGTGCCAAGTCCGCTAGTCCGAGCCAGTCGGGATGCCGACATGTCCTGGCCAATGGGGGTGGGTGAGCTTATCTCTACCTCCAGCAGCCCGGAGTGGTACGTAGTTCTTTCCGGCAGCTTACAGTTGCAACTTACAACAGACCATCCCTTATGATGATTATCATGATGATGGGTCGGGGGATGTTGGGTACGGTTGCTTTTCGTGCACACTGCTTATGGCGCAGTAGAGGTGTTAAGTGGCCCAACTACTAAGTGACCAGCCCTACGACCCGTGCTGGAAATACGACCGCTCAGCTGGAGCTGGACCTGGCTGGATATGGTTCTTTATACCTTGAACCAGGAGTTACTTTGGCCGTCGACCGACCGCAACTCTCTGTTATCCTGCGGCATCGATTGTGGTTCTCGCCAGCTCAGATGGGCTCTCGAATCCGAGCTGGTATTACCTGTACAGTGCAGCGTGCCATCGGGTAGGACAACGCAGGCACAGCTTGACTAGGATGATGGGACGGAGCTCTTGGCTTCATCAAAGTCTTTATGATAGCCTACCAGCCTAGCAATGCACAGTAATCATCAGGTAACAAGAACCTACGGGGGTTCCGGGGGAATCAGGAGGCCTGATAAGCCGCTTGGCCCACTGCTGATTGGTGGCCGGGCTTTAGATAAGGAGGCACTGCGAGACCGGCTGAAGGAATTATTCACGATGTCACGACACGCCCTTTCCCCCGGAAACTGAAGGAATGATGGCATTCCCTGACTACCTCGTGGTGGTCACTGGCCGGGGTAGCTGGGCTAGCAATGGAACTTCGAGAATCATGGATGTTTGCCCGATGGGTCGCAGCCACGAACTCAAAACGCGAAGGTCGTGGACTGATAAGGAACGGCCGTGAAGGCTGAGCATTGATAAAGTGTCGCCCGCGAGCAAACCAAGGACTAAAGCAATGCTCGCTTCGGGGACGCTGATTGGATGGCGGGATGCTATCTCCCGCCAGTTGAAGGTCCTTCCCATTAGACTTTCAATCTATCCTTGCATGAATCCGTCGCCGCGGGCTCTTATCCAGCGCAGGCACCATTCCATTATTTACGCCGATCTGTCACTGAAATTTCCCATCTCAGCGTCTCTATCGAGGCCTCATGTCTGGTCAGGCTGTCAGCAGTCCCTCTCTCTATTAACCGTTGCGTGGTGGTGTCGGTGTCAGTGTCAGTGCCAACCGTCTTGGCTGCCCCCGATGCATGGCAGTTAGGCTGCCATGCACCAGGTTGGTGTCACCCATCAGGAGAGGCACGTCCACGTTCTCGTGGGAGAACCTGGGGTATGTAAGTAAGGATGTGTCTAAAGGTAACTCTACGAGCTGCAGGCCAAAGGGGCTGCGACGCACTGGCCCACCTAATCCTTCCTCCGGCCTCCACGCTCTTATCCGCCGCCATGGCTTACTGCTGATATCTATCAAGTAGATATCGGACAGTGGATATCTCTCGGTCGTATTAATTGCGACTAACCGTGGCCAGGGCTGCGCCTAGTGTCCGATGGTGGAGCCGGCCTTGATCGAAGCCAAGTGAGACAATGGCGTTCGCCATTCTGACTGGTATCATCGCCTGGTTCCGACTATTACCAGTACTATTTATCCCTCCTGCATCTCCTCTCCTCCCCCCTGCAGTAGCTTTTTGCTTTTTGGTTTTTCGATCGCCTTCCTTTCTCCGTCTCATAATTCCTTTTGCTCGATCAGCAGTGCCTAGAGCCCCCCGACCTGCTGCCACCATCCACTGCTCTAGCCCATTAAAGGACTCTTGCTCTACACGTCGACCACCACTCGCACCCTTCGCATCCTAAAAGGTTGCTGGTCTTGGTGTGAACGGCCTGGGAGTTCACCATCACTCAGTTTCTGGCCGGACTTTGGCAGAAGGCTTCGTGCGGTGGTGTGATTCACAATGGCAGAATACCCTGTCGCCTACAATGGCACCGGGGCAACCGGTGGTAACTCTCTGACGGAAGATCTGAATATTTACTACAGTGTATGATTCTCTTGATCGGTGATAGATGTTGTACCTGAACCAAGCCCCACTAACTGATCCCAGTCTGGAGATATCGCTTGGGTTATCACCTCTACTGCTCTGGTGTTGCTGATGATTCCTGGTGTCGGGTAGGCTACCACAGGTCAACCTCAGTGCTTAACAGGGCTTCTAGCTAACAGCAACAGCTTCTTCTACTCAGGACTTGCCCGTCGGAAATCCGCATTATCGCTAATATGGCTTTCAATCATGTCGGTTGGGGTGGTGTCCTTTCAGTGGTTCTTCTGGGGATACTCGCTGGCCTTCTCTCACACGGCTGGAAAGTATATTGGTGACTTGAACAACTTTGGAATGAAGGGTGTTTTGGCAGCACCATCGGTCGGCAGCTCCAAGGTCCCCGATATCCTCTTCGCTGTCTTCCAGGGAATGTTCGCGGCCATTACGTGAGCGAACCCGATCCAAAGCATTCATAGATCTGTCCGCTGATAATGGAGATAGTGTTGCCCTTGCAGTGGGTGCAGTTGCCGAGCGTGGTCGCATGCTGCCTTGCATGGTCTTTAGCTTTGTCTGGACCACCATCATCTACGATCCGCTTGCTTGTTGGACCTGGAACTCGTCGGGTTGGGTTTACCTGTTGGGAGGTCTCGACTTCGCTGGTGGTACCCCCGTTCACATCGCCTCCGGCTCCGCCGCATTGGCATACTCTCTCATGCTCGGAAAGCGTCGCGGACATGGCACCCATGAGCTCAATTATCGCCCTCACAACGTCACGCATGTGGTTATTGGTACTGTCTTCCTCTGGGTTGGATGGTTCGGATTCAATGCCGGCTCCGCCTTGGCTGCCAACCTGCGTGCTGTGATGGCGGCGGTTGTCACGAACTTGGCCGCGTCGGTGGGTGGTGTCACCTGGTGCATCATGGACTACAGACTGGAGAGAAAGTGGTCGACTGTCGGTTTCTGCTCTGGTGTGATTGCAGGTCTTGTTGCCATTACCCCGGGCTCAGGTTTTGTGACTCCATGGGCTGCCTTCATCTTCGGAGTCGTCGGTGCTGCTGCTTGCAACTACGCGACGAAGCTCAAGTACGTGCTTCGTGTCGACGACGCCCTGGATATCTTCGCTGTGCACGCCATTGGAGGTCTTGTGGGCAACCTCTTGACTGGACTTTTTGCTGCGTAAGACACCCCTATGCCCCAGTCCAAACTATACGAACTAACATCTCCCCTTTTTAGTGATTATATCGCCCACCTCGATGGTTCCACGACTATTGCCGGAGGTTGGATCAACCACCACTACATCCAGCTCGGCTACCAGCTGGCCGACTCCATTTCCGGCATGGCCTATTCATTCTTTGGCAGCTGCATCATCCTCTTCGTTATCAACCTGATCCCTGGTCTGCACCTGCGCATTCCCGAGGAGGAGGAAATTCTTGGTGTTGATGATGCCGAGATTGGCGAATTTGCCGTAAGTGCTTCTATAACCCTCATATAGAAGAACGTCCATCTAATCAGAAACAGTACGACTACGTCGAAATCACCCGCGACGTCATTGGCGGCACCACCCCCGAGGGTGGCGAGGAGTCTTCCAAGCGCACCATGACTCCTCCCAACGGCAACGAAGAGTCCGTAGAGACCAAGGCTTAATTATGAGTGGAAACTAGGAGTGACCGTCATTCATTCCTCCCACTACTCATTATATCCCATCACCAAAGCCACGACATCAACTACTTAATTCGTTTTCGATTCATTGATACCTATTTCATTTATTGTTACCAAATTTCGATGCCCTTATTATTTGTACATACTTTCCCTTCGTCTATCCCCATCTACTTATATATTCATTTCACATATATTCATCCTTATTCACTGTGGTTTGAACTTCTCATAAAAAGGTATGATTTTACACGGGTTCAAAGTTACATTACTACAGCCAATATCACTCTCCCTCCCCCCTTTCCTTCCCTCACTTGATTCCTCTCCTCTCAAACAACCCCCCCGGCGCACATACATTCGCATATACACACCATGTACTAATCCCATGATGCTCGACATCTTCTAAAATCTAGATACCCAACCTGTCTACTAATTTAACTTACAATGACCCCCCAAACAAGCCAACTAAGAACCAATAATACATACATACATCTATCATACACAAAGAAACAAAAAACCCCCGCAACCAACAACACATTCACACACCCAAACCTCTCCTATCATCAAATGATCTACTAAGTTACCTTTCCTCGCATGTAATGCCCAGAACCAAACTTCGTTGAGGCTTTCGTCCCGCACCATCCCCAGATTGAGCCATTTAGTCGAGTCAGCCATCTAGAATTCGTCAGAGAAAAGCTGGGTTCGTCCTTGGAGAGGTGAGACACCTCGTAGGGAATGGCTATTACGGGACGGAACCAGATGAGTTCCCAGCAGTAGTGGAATTGGTAAAACTATAGGTTGGACTATGTGTACGTTAGGTCATTGGTTCGGTTGCCATATAGCAGATCTCAGATACCTTTAATATGCTACTACGCGTCCGGCCTCTATAAGCTAGATTTGCCTTGTGACTGCTTACCTCGAATGGGCTTGGCTATTGGGCTTAGGATTACTCAGGATTCGACAGGAGCGATTGTACCCGTAAACTGCTTTTAAAACTATGTGCTATTGGGTTTAAAAGGTCCAGGCTGTGACAAGCCTAAGTAATTAAAAACAGGAAGGGAAATTAAGAGCGCTCAAACAAAATAATTCACTGACCCAGACCAGAAGGTCTAGGTCGAAGAGAATGTAGGCTTATCGGGGTATTACAGAGCTGGTCTCAATTCGCGTAACTGTCGACTTGAGACATTTACTCCTCAGGCTCAAGAACCTCCTCCTCACCGCTGCAAAGGGTCAGCAAGGAAACATGACTAACAGGAGGTGGGTGACACTTACTATTCCTCCTCACCCTCGGAGATCGAGGCGTCCTGGTACTGCTGGTACTCAGAGACAAGGTCGTTCATGTTGCTCTCAGCCTCAGTGAACTCCATCTCGTCCATACCCTCACCAGTGTACCAGTGCAAGAAAGCCTTACGACGGAACATAGCAGTGAACTGATCACCGACACGCTTGAAGAGCTCCTGGATGGAGGTGGAGTTACCGATGAAGGTGGAGGACATCTTGAGACCACGGGGAGGAATGGAGCACAGGGCGGTCTGGATGTTGTTGGGGATCCACTCGACGAAGTAGGTCTGGTTCTTGGACTGGATGTTGCGCATCTGGTCCTCAACCTCCTTCATAGAGACACGTCCACGGCTAAATACGTGTTAGTGGGCGCACATAGTATAAACGCGATATAGGGAAACTCACAAGATGGCGGAGCAGGTGAGGTAGCGGCCGTTGCGGAAGTCAGAGGCGGCCATCATGTTCTTGGGGTCGAACATCTGCTGGGTCAACTCGGGGACGGAGACGGCACGGAAGGAGTAGGCGCCACGGCTGGTCAGAGGAGCGAAGCCGACCATGAAGAAGTGGAGACGAGGGAAGGGAACCATGTTGACAGCCAGCTTGCGGAGGTCGGAGTTGAGCTGACCAGGGAAACGGAGGCAAGTGGTCACACCGGACATGACGGCGGAGACCAGGTGGTTCAGGTCACCGTAAGAGGGGTTGGACAGCTTGAGGGTGCGCATGCAGATGTCGTACAGAGCCTGTATTGTTCAATTCGTTAGTTCTCGAGCGCAATCCCCTACAAGACCGGCTCCCGAAACATACCTCGTTGTCGATACAGAAGGTCTCGTCGGAGTGCTCAACGAGCTGGTGGACGGAGAGGGTGGCGTTGTAAGGCTCAACAACGGTGTCGGAGACCTTGGGGGAGGGAACGACGGAGAAGGTGGCCATCATACGGTCGGGGAACTCCTCACGGATCTTGGAGATCAGGAGAGTACCCATACCGGCACCGGTACCACCACCGAGGGAGTGGGTGATCTGGAAACCCTGGAGGCAGTCGCAAGCCTCGGCCTCACGGCGGACGACATCGACAACCTGGTCGACCAACTCGGCACCCTCAGTGTAGTGACCCTTGGCCCAGTTGTTACCAGCACCGGACTGGCCGAAGACGAAGTTGTCGGGGCGGAAAAGCTGGCCGAAAGGACCGGCACGGACGGCGTCCATGGTACCGGGCTCAAGGTCGACAAGGACAGCACGGGGAACATACTTGTTGCCGCTAGCCTGGTGAAGGGGTCAGAAATTGGGACACCACATGTACACGTGGTACACCCAGGGGCTGGTTGATACCCACCTCGTTGAAGTAGACGTTCATGCGCTCCAGCTGGAGATCGGAGGTACCATTGTAACTATCCTCCATGTCAGGAGACCTGACTCGTTCCTCATGTGGATCGATTGAGAGCTGTGAAGAGGGTGTACTTACACACCAGCGCCATCGAGGCCGTGCTCACCAGAGATGGTCTGCCTGTTGATTTGTTAGATTAATCCTTGAGTGAGAGTATCAATGGGTATCTAGCCTCATGCTTGGAAAGCCTGAGAGATCCCATCCCAAGTCCAGTGACGGTGAGACATACCAGAAAGCAGCACCAATTTGGTTACCCTATTCGCCATCGTTGTTTAGCCGCTGGACACCAAGCATGACACTTGGACAACAATCCCAAGACATGGTCGCACTTACACACTGGCCGGTTTGGAGGTGAACCTATGAAGTCAAGCAGACATGCAGTTAGCAAAATTGAGTTGGTCAGAGAACCGGTGGGGTCCCATCAGGAGAGATGCCAGCCAACGAAGACGCGTCTCCTGAGGGGACCAGGGGAGCGGGAACAACATACAATCTCACGCATTGTGGCGGGGATAGAGATAGGGTTGACGGGGAAAAAAAGGTGAGTGAGAGGAAGCCGGGGGGGGGGATGGATCGAAGTTGTTGGGAGGAGACTGGGGAAGACAGTCGACTGGAGTAGGAGAAGGGGGGAGCGAGGAGGGAGGAGAAAACGAGGACTGGGAGGAAGTTAGTTTGGCCGAGTGGAGAGTTGGGTAGAAGGAGAGCGGTGAAGCGGGAGGCCAACAACGCCAACGTTGTGCGGGCGCCGTCGGGATCAACAACAAAGCCAACAAACACGGGCTTTTGGGCAGGTAAATAGGGGCTCCGCCCAATCCGGTTTGGCGCCGTCACGGGATGTTCCCTACGAGCCACTGACAAACCCGCCGGTCCCTCCAGTCCTCCCTGTGGGTTGGTTGGGTTACCTTCTTGTCCGCACGCGAACCAGACTTGCAGGTGGCCTGACGACAACTGCTTCCGGTACCTACATAAACAATGGAAGGCATCGGGATTAGGATGAGGAGCGTCGAATCCATGTAACACCCGTCCGCTATAATACATAAGACATATCTACATCCACGGGATCCTCCGAAATGATCAACCAACCTCAGATATTACGCTTATCCAGCAGATCCGCCAATGGTTACAGCAACCAACCCTCTCACTTGGCCGTATTCTCGACCGTGTGAGAGCTTTCCAACCACGTGCCAAACTCATCCAACCGCTGCTCCTCTTCTTCGTCGGAAGCATCCAGTCCTCTCTCGGCCAGATCTTCCAGCGCCGCGCGCTTCTCATTGGTCTTCTTAAATCTCTCACTGCCATCCGCAATATATGCATCGACACGGGTGCCAGCGAAGAACCGCCCATCCATCATCTAGACAGCCACACTTTAGTACGGAACTATTCCTCCAAACCAACGTTCGGCCGTGGTTCAGCTTACCTTGACA
Source organism: Aspergillus ibericus CBS 121593 (assembly GCF_003184845.1). Taxonomy (NCBI): domain Eukaryota; kingdom Fungi; phylum Ascomycota; class Eurotiomycetes; order Eurotiales; family Aspergillaceae; genus Aspergillus; species Aspergillus ibericus. Next base: position 111,024 of record NW_020292147.1, read on the forward strand.
CACTTCCTGGCCGGCTCGGGGTCAGAAAAGCGAACGCTCACCACTCCCTCGGGTTCCTTATCGTATAGGACCACATTGGTCACCTCTCCCAGCTTGGAGCACTCGTCACGAATATCTTCCTTGATATCGAGAATAGCCGCGGGATCCTCCTGCATGATACGTCAGCTTCCCTGACAGCTAGTCGTAGATCAGAAAGTGCCCACCTCCAATTCCTTCAACGTGAACATATGTTTCAAGATGACAACCTTGTCAAAACGGGAAGTCGTCTCCGCCATAGCCGACGGATCATCATCATCCCAGTCAGCGAGTTTGCTACCAATGCCCATTAGCGAAGCCCAACGCCCCAACCGAGTAGATTTCCCCATACCTGTTCAGCTTCTGAGTCCGCCGCATAATCTTCTTCTTGTCCCTCATGCTGGTCTTGGTCGGTGCCTCTTGCTGGCTCTTGAACGAAAAGTCCGCATGCTGCACACGCATGGGCCCTTGCGGTCCTGTTACTCCAAGCCTGAAGTCCGAATCATCCAGCATCTGTATCGCGAGATTGACGGATTCGGGTCGGAAATACACGACGAGAGCTTCGCCCTTGAACTTGCCGTTGTCATCGGTGTACATCTTGATGCGCGGCTTGCCGCTGTCAATTTCCTCAGCGATCACGCCGCATTTCGAAAAGACATCCCGAATTTCTTCAAAGTCCGCATTCAGAGGAATCGATGTCACGAAGATGGCCGTATTGACGCGCTGTTTCTTAGGCTTTTGTCCGTTGCCCTGTGCGATTCGAATCGCTTTAGTCCAATGCTGACCGTGAGGATGAAGAAACATAGGAGCTACTAGACTAACCTCATCGGCGGTTTCTTGCTTGCGCTTCTTCCTCAGCTGCGATGCCGTGACCTGTTCATCCTCATCCACACCCTGGACTCTATATGCTTCTTGCTGCTGTTGTAGCAAGTCTTCATCGACCTGGAGGCACCCCGGGCGCGCAAGCGGCGCCAACCAAGCAATCAGTGTCACGAACCAATCAATATCCCTGCGAGAATAGACATTCCTGTCTACTTGCAACAGAAGAAGGTTCATAGGTATAATGTTGCATGGTCGTAAAAGAGAAACGGGAAACGAGGGGGAAGAGAGCAGGAAATGCAGGACTTCAACAGCTGGAAAACGCAGTAGGGATCACCCAGCTGGAGAAAGAGCGCGCACACACCGTCGGAATCCATCGCTTTAACACCGTATCGTAAACGTACTCCTGCCCATCCTCTGTTTCTAGGATAAACTTGTTGTCCAATTTCGAGAAGGAGATTCGGGGGTCGCTGTCGAATTCCGCCGGATCCTGAGGGAAGCTGCCGAAGGGGGAAAAGTTGGAGGCGTCCTCGTGAGGGCCGGGCGACGCCATTATCAAGCACTATACGATGGAAGCGCGACAACAATTGGATTCAAAATAGACTATTTACCAAGATGGGAGAGGTTTGCCCGGACGAAATTAATTTCAGCTGAGCCGGATTTGCGGGGAGAGGTCGGTTTATGTAAGCGCGACGGCCATTCACGTCATGGGCGCGCTTAGTGACCAGCTGACGATCTCGCAACAAAGGCTTCGATAGGCGGGTCCAGCGCGCTTATATTGTGGAGCATGGCAGTAGCTTTCTTGTCTACACAAATGTTTCCTGTCCGTATCTGGTGTTATCTACCTATGGGCCATGATCCGGAGATTTTCGCTATGTGGATAGTGAATGCACGGCCTTCGCCTTCCATTACTCACGGTTCTATGTGGGAAAGATCCCGACTTCTCGACCAAGGCCAAGACACAAAACAGAGACACTCCAAGACAAACAGCGGCAGGCAGCCATCCTCCTGCGAGGATAAATGACTTGTCTTTCTCAAAATAGTTGACAAAATAGGCTACTGGAATCTGTGAAATGCTTGAGGCTGCAATGTTCGAGAGCTTTATCCCACCTGAATCTTGTCTGCAGCATCTCACGGCCATCCAGCCACTCAAAATTTGGACACGTCGCAGGACACCCTAACGAGATGTCTCAGACTTTGTTCAAGACAGCGCTCATCGCATAATGCTAGTTCTTGCCTCATGCGCAGCACTCAAAGAAAAGGACACTGACCCCGTCGGGTGATCTCCAACTCTCTCATGATATCCTCCATACCCCGACGGCCCTTGCCTTCGAAATACTTAGGGCCGACATCAGGGGTATAATATCCTTGCGGATAATACTTGGTACCTTCGTCTCCCGGTAAAGGTCGACCAAGCGCCCAAGTCAGCCAAGCAACTGGGCCCCAGCGGTTCCGGAAAGTAGGCTTCACATAGTAGGGTGCTGCATCCCAGTTGACCATAAAGATGCGACCATTCTCATCTACTTCCTCGGTATAGCTGGTATACCGCAGAAAGTATGGACGGGGAAGTGCCAGGTACCGCATGGCGAACCGACGAGCGGATAACAAGAACGAGAATAACATAGCTTGAAACGTTGGGGGAGCGTCAAACCTAGAATGCCAATGAGCGGTTAGTCTAGAATGTGCAGGTTTGCAATCGCTCAGTGTCACTTACAGCATGGCTTTCCGCAGACGATCGTCCATCATAAACGTAACAAAGTTCAACCCGATGTTTTGTAGAGGCTTCGGAACCATATACAGCAACATCGCAATTGTCTGGTCGGCAATCTCGCGATTCTTCACATTGGGTACCATGCAACGAGCCTCATAATCTTCGCTCCAGGTCCTGACTTCCTCCAGCCATTGGAGGCCATCGCGAAATCCTGTCTTGCCTGACGGGAGAGCATCATAACTAATGTCTAGACTATCGCCTAGGCTTTTAAAGAAGGTACCAATGGCACACTTCTCAAGGTCACTCAGGTTCCGCCACTCATACTTCTCGACGAATTCGATCGGTTGAGTAGCAAAGAGGCCAAGTGTGTACAGCATGTCATCTTCTAGAATTTTGCCGGAAGCACGATAGCTGCTGTGGATCCAGCGCGTGCGTGCAATAGAAGCACAGGCACGGCTGGAGGTTGGTGCGTGGCCTATGAATTCCTGGACTAAGGCGACGGTATCAGCGTAGCGCTTCAGGGCTGTCTCAGGGTTAGAGAACTGGGTCGTGTTTGTGAGCGTCCTGGAGATAGTCGGGATGCCATAAGTCTGGCCAATGGTACGTAAGCATATGAAAGACTACATTAAGGACTTGTTTCATACCCGGAAGAGAGCAAATTGGAGAGACTTGAGGTAGAAAAAGGGAAATTCCAGCCGAACCAGTGCTTTCTGTATCGCGCAGGCGTCATCGTCGGTCATACGAGAGAAGGACTCCCGAGTGGGATAGTGGTATTTCTGGCGCAGCCACCGTGCATGGCGAAATCGAAGCAGGGATACGAGAATCAAATATGCCGGAAGTAACAAGCAAAGATAGGTGACAATTCGCTGAGACCCCCGGGGGGCCTGAAGGTCTGGGACATACCCTAGCCCGCTCGGAGCGCGTAGGGTGCTATTCTCCATAGCTTTTTATTGGTGCTTACTCAACTCCTCTGTTTAGTTAGTAGAGGGTAAGCAGCCGGGTAACTTCTAGGCTCAGCGATGGTGGAAGAGATGGTGATGGTTTGCAACACAGCTGCATCACATGGCAAGGGGTGGCTGGTGCAATTCGACCCCTCAGTTAAATCCGCCGCATTAGTAATAGACGCGAATTAGACAAAAAAGCAATTATGCTCCGTCTGTAACCTACCAGTGAGCCCAGATCTCGAAGAACGATTTAAGTAGCTTAGTTCTAGGAGGATTGCTCGGAGAAGAGTCGGGCACTCGTAACTTTGTATAGTTTGGGTTTCGTATCTAGTTACGGTTCCAGGGTCACGGGGACCAGTCCCTTATTCCTCCCCCCGGCTGGCTTTTCTCCCCCTCACTCCCTTTACTAGTACCATGGTTCAGCAGTCCCAGGCCTGCTCAATCTTGACAGGCCTGATCCGGTCAGTTATTTTGTGCTACATGATTGCCCATCATACTCAGGGTCACATGTACCCACCCTTCACTCATCGAGCCAGACATGGTCCTGATCGTCCAATGCCAATCGAACAAAGAGAATCGGTGACCATTTCCTTGTAAGGCTCCTACTTAAGTCAGTCATACATTTGGTTGATCCGTTCGACTCATGGGAATCTGATTCATTGAACTGATATAGCAAGCACTAAACAAGAACCGAGCCATGGCACTGCACCAGATTGGGAAAACGACTGAAAGGACAACTATCTACCCGTAGTTCTATTCACACAGAGCAAGCAGACAGCCAATCCGCTTAACAACGACACGATTGAGTCATATATAGCCAGTCAGAAGAGCCAAAACCGCCGGGATTTCGTCATCCACGCTGCCTAGGATGATACTCTCCCCCAGTTGGCAAAAATACCGCTCAACGGCCAATTAATCTTAGCTCCAACAATCTGAGTGGCGGGAAAGCGATGGCTGTGAAGCACAACCCCAGCCAGATGCCTAGATCACACCCTCCCGAAACCGCCCTGGCAACTGGGCCTGTATAATAGGCCTGATCCTATTAGGAAAAGATACATGGTCAGCATCTGTTGTGTAACAAGCATATGGCGGGGCTGCGTACCATGCCAATGATGGCTCCTACCCAACCGATCAGAAAGGCTATGCTAGCTGCAACTCCCATGGGGAGTTTCAGCCAATTGTTCCAGAAGGACCAGTCGTAACCTTGGCCCCGGTTGAAGAGTACGTCTTGTTCCACCACAACGGTGAACCAGATGATGACCCAGTATCCAATGAGCGGCATGAAATTCTTGGAGATATCATACAGCGAGTTCCGCCCTCCGATGGCACATGCTGTGTAGATCAAAGTGCTGATACTTGTGAAGACAGGACGTGGAACTCTAAGCCATACATTCCCGAGCATCTGGAAGTTCAACCCCGTCGAGTAGGAGCTCGGTGCGTTGTTGGACACAATGGTCAAGACGTTGATGAAGGCGCACAGCTTCCCAAGGGGACCAAGCCGGTCATAGCCGGCCATCAGCAGACTCCCCGGCGTGCCGTCATAGAGAGAAGCCCATCGGGGGGTAATTGCGACCCCGCTGCCGAGGCCAACCCCAAGAAGAAGCGTGATGGCTATTGAAATGCTTATTCCGATCGTGGTCACGGTCCATACCTTCCATCGCTTGATCTCAGGAGAGTAGTAAACGTGGTAATCGGCAGCTACTGGGATCCACGACAAGGGAATGGATAAACACAGTGAGAAGAATGTCAGACGCTTCGCGTTGAGCTGATTGGAAGGGCCAATGGATGGGCTGTGAAAATCAAATTGCGGCCCGGCCGAGCCAGTGAGCAGGCAGAAGACTAATGTTTGGGGAAACCAGGCATATCTACCACCAGTGGTCAGCAATAAAGTTCTGATCGAAGAGCGGCAACTCATACCTCTCATAGAACTGGAAGATCTGCATTCCAAATGTAGCCATAACCCAAGTCACCAACGCGACGATGACGATGCCAACGATGACAGATACTGCCCCTCCTGATAGCTTGGAAAGCAACTGACCTCCTACTGTGGCACTCATCATGCCGGTGCCCAAGTTGGTTAACACATTCAGTATACAGCAGACCTTACTGGGATAGTATCCCATGAAATACCGGGCCACAATCTATGCAAGAGATGTGAGCCATTATTTCTCGTGTGTTAACAGTGAGTTGCAGGCCAGGGATATGGTAAAGAGGGATATGAATAGCAGAAATGGGCATACCAGTGTGCGGTTCCCGCTTCTAGGGCCCCAGGTACTCATATAACCGACTCCGATACCTCCTAGGAGTGTTCCGAAGATCGCACACAGGGCAGCGTCGGCGAAGCTTAGCTTCATGACCAACGTTCCTAAGGATCCGGTCACAATATTGTTGATCGCCATGCCCATGCTGAACCACGTGAGCAGCATTCGGAAAGAGGTCGAGCTCGTGTTCTTCAGTCGTTCTTCAAGAGACACGGGCTCTATCCCACGGGTCTCTAAGCCTTTGATGTTCTTCGTCCATCGTTCATATCTCGACCCACGCGATGGGAGTGGAGTTCCGGGGGTATCTTGCCGTTCATCTGTCACGCTCCGCAAAGAAGGAGATCTTTGGATTTTCTCGAGGTCGGCTTCCATACTGGTCGAGAGGCTGCGTGTGCGATCTGCAACAACTGGATGGTATGACCAGCTGGGCAGGAATCAGCCTATAAATGGACGAATTTCAGAGTCAGTCGCCTCACCGGCATATACGGGCAGGAAAGGAGCCGGAAGGTGAGGATTCCAGTGAAGCGACCACTTGTTACTCGGTGATACTGCACTGACATCACCTTGTTTTCCCCAGCGTGACACCCGCGCTGCTCTGAGGATGGCATTCCACAACCGAAGAACACTAAATCGGGCCCTACCGATCCTAGGCTTGATTGGAAGGGGTACTTGCACTTGTCCGGGCTAGTAGCACAAAGCTACAACCCCGGAAGAGAGGGGGTTGGTATCCGGATAATGGCCGGGAGACACCCGATTCCTCCGGATCTCTGCGTTGATAATGTCACTTGAGAGAAATTTCATTGCCTTTGCAAAGACGGCTAATATGCCTTTTGTCCAGGCAGTCATGTGCGTGTTCGCATACCAGAGATACTGCCGTATTAAGCTCTGCGATACATTCCTCCGGCATGCACCAACCATGCAAGGAGAGGAAATGCTGCTCAGGGAACAATCCTGATTCCTAACCAGGTCAAGTCCATGTGGTGCGGGGGATTACACGTACAGAAACAAGGTCGGGTATGAGATGAACTCATGGACTGGGTGGCCTCCCTTGGTCTTGCTTCCTTTCTACAGAGTGTCATCAACATTGGAAGAACAAGGGAGTAGGCTGTATCTTGTGATGGCATGACTGCACAGACCGAATGTCCATCTTGATTCATTCGAAGGGATTACGTGTCCGAACGAAGCCTACCGGCGACTCCTTGATGGAGCCCGCTACATGCCTACAAACCACGAGCGAACCGAGCTGCCTTGTTGGGAGTGACTACCTAGCAGGTGACTTGATGAATGGCAGCAGCCTTGTAACCGAGATCGATGTATTCCCAGTGTGTCCTGTTGAATAAGCGCTATTGCAGGTGCTGTAGGATTCACGGTCCGCCTCAAATTACAGAGTGACTAGCACGACGTAAAAGTGACTCGCCCTGTTTCTGATCCTAATAAATTGCGTAGTTACCACTTGTACCCTCAGTAAATCTTCCATCATTGCTATCTCAACATCATCAGCTCGGATTCTTGCCAGCATCGATCCTAAACTAGCTTATCGATCAAAGCCGAAACTAGTTGGACTATAAGGAATCTCAGAGATTATATCTACATTACCATCCTCAATTATACATCCTGTCCCAAAGGCACACAATACTCTACCACAAGCAATATTCTGCACTGTTCAACTACTCGAGCAGTCCAGTTCTTATCAAGCTTACAAAAAGTATCGATTACCCAAGACAGCCCATCATATCACTATACCCATTTCGCCTCAAGCCTCAAGGGTATTCGAATCCAAAGAACTCCATCGAAGATCGACTATATACCTCGGAGAAATTGCTCAGAATGATGGCCCTTGCTGCATGCATAAACCACTACTACTGGACGGTACATCTCGACAATAAGGTTTCCACCTAGAGTCAGCGTTCAACGCCCTCAAGAGTGGCCCTAATCCACGACTCACCGAAAATCATCTCAAATATCCTAAGAGGTACTTGTTGACGGTGCCCGTCTTCCTCAGCCTAACAATACGGCTCGACCACAGAGATGTCATGTGTTTCTGGCCGCTGATCTGTCTTGAACTCTGTCAGAACCGATCTCAATTCAAGGTATTATTCTGGAATTTAGGTGCTCCTTGCTATTTAATCAGAACTAGTCCTTCTGATGAAATTGGAACCAATTCCTACGCTATGTCTACGAAGAGTCATTGAAAGCAGCCACTGAGCAACGGTTTCGATACGTTTAATTTCTCGGACAGATAAGCTATTGTCAAAGGCCAATGATGTATCGAAGGGTGATCCAACAAATGCCTAGCCGTGCTTCTAGCGGCTCGGGACAACAATCCTAGAAGACCTAGGGCATGAGTTTCACCAACAGTTCTCTCGATCGAAAACACTGTACAAATATAGATACAGAGATAATCCGTGTCCTGGATGTACACGATAACAGACGCAATACACGACAAAAACACAAGCCTCATTGGCTCGAGACAAATTAAACAGTCGACCATGTCTGGTTCATACATGAAACCCTAAGATGGGACACTAGACAAGGAATCGAAAACATCCCGCATCAATCTCACTCAGCGTCTCGCGTTACTTTCTTTGTCAGGATTAAACCAACGTCCGCTTTTAATTGGCATACGAGCCAATCTACGCATTATGCACCCTACTGGGATTTCTTCAATCTTGAACTCCACATACAAGACCACAAGCTAGTTTCTAAACAGCTTTCATGCCGGTTATTCATCTCAAGGAGGATACGGCCCTTCAGATCGGATATTGAACAAGTGGACTGATTCTATAATCTCATCTGGCTTTCTATACGCAGTGGCACATCTTTGGATTGTTCACTGTGGCGTTAGCATACCATTACACGGAGAAGATTGTTTATGGCATGGATGCTACGCTTGTGCGCCTCAGGGGTTTTCTTTTCTGGGAGGGTTATCTCTGTGGGGCAGGTATAGCTGCTCTGCGCTGTGGATTGCTGAGATGGTGAGAGTATCTTGTGCGAGAGGATTGGGAGAGGAGAAGGTGGCTGGTGCCGCCAATGCGAGTTTTAGGATACCACGGTGGGTAGATAAGTCTTGGCTGTTATGTTGTAGACGATTGGTAGCCTGATTGCAATGAAAGCAAGATATGTGTGCGATGTTATTATGAATTATACTGCACCTGCGGGGGAATATGGAGCCATTTCATAAGGTGAATTGATGGTTAGGTCAATCTATTCGTAGATACATATAATAAAATTTCAGAAGTAGACCTCCTATATGAAGGTCAAATTTGTAGTGTTAAACAGTGCTTCACCCCAATAAGTGGGATGGATGATACCCCGCACCCGAAATCACTAGCTTCCGCGGGGCATGATGCAATGCCTGGAACGGACAACCTCTGTGATCATTCTCGACCTGACTTCTCTTCAACAAAGCACACAGATCATTGAACACCAGAGAACCCGACAAACACAATGTCTTCACCCAAACTAGGCATCGGCATCATCGGCGCAGGCGTAAGTCACCACCACCCCC
>NW_020292147.1:120386-230048 GCF_003184845.1 Aspergillus ibericus CBS 121593
CCCCCCCACCACCAACATCAACATCAACACCAACACTAACATCACCCCAGGAAGTCTTCCAAGTCTGCCACGCCCCCTGCCTCCTATTGCTCTCGCACCTCTTCACCCTCGAATCCATCTGCGACCTCTCCCCCACAACCGCCACCCACTGCGCCACGAAATTCTCCATCCCACACCACACCACCAACCCGCACGACGTAATCACCCACCCCACCGTGCAAGCCGTCTTCATCCTGACCTCCGACGAAAGCCACGCCCAATTGACCATCGCCAGCCTCCGCGCCGGCAAAAATGTCTTCCTCGAAAAACCCATCACGTTATCCCTCCCCTCCGTGAATGCCATCCTCGCCGCGGAGCAAGCCGCCCCGAACGGCGCCCGAGTCTTCGTGGGGTACATGCGTCGCTATGCGCCTAGTTACCTGGGCGCCTTTAAGCGGGAGCTTGCGACGATTCCGAGGATTCTCTACGCCCGGGTCCGCGACTTTAGTGGTCCGAATGCCCAGTTCGTGAACCAGAGCGGGACCTTCCCGATCAAGAACTTAGACTATCCATCCCATACCGCCCAGGAACGAGAGACCCGTCTCGAGACGCTCTTCAGCGAAGTCTTCCCGAACCAACCCATCACCGACGAAAAGAGAAAATACTGTCGTTTCCTGGGGAGTCTCGGATCGCACGATATCTCGATCATGCGGGAGACATTAGGGTTTCCGGAGGAGGTGGTGGGGGTATCCGTTCATGATCCGTTTTATACGGCGATGATGAGGTTCCGGAATCGGGATGGGTCGGGGTATTCGGTCACGTATGAGAGTGGGATTGATGCGGTGCCGGTGTTTGATGCGCATGTGGCGGTGTATGGCGAGCGAAAGAGGGTGGTGATTAAGGTATGTGTGCATTCTCTGTGTCTGGGGTTGGGGTTGGGGTTGTGGTTGGGGTATGGGTAAGCTGACTTGGGTGTAGTATGACAGTCCATATGTCAAAGGCTTACCGATTTATGTGGAAGTGGAGGAGGTGAATGAGCACGGGGAGGTGCAGAAACGGACGATGTTGTCGTCGTATGAAGATGCCTATACGGCGGAGCTGCAGGCGGTATATGAGGCGTTTGTGCATGGGAAGGAGATCAAGACGTCGGTGGAGGATGCGCGGCAGGATTTGCAGATTTATGATCTGATGTATAAGAAGTGGGGGGAACAATCTAGTTAGGTCGGTAGAAGAGGGATCAGGATAGAAATATTGGATATTTACTTACATATCTCTGTCAAAGAAGAACGGGGAGTATCCTACTTCTGGGATAGAAATCATCGACTGTACTTATTGTATCGAGTCTACCCGAAGCATGGCTATGTACAGGGAAAGTAAAGCAGACAACCGGCCTTGCCCAGGTCCTACCCCATGCGACAACGTCTAGAAACGACCCTTTTAATCACGTACGCCAAACCACCCCAGGATATTAGAAACAGTATTCCACACGAGGCTAATCGAGTCCCATAAACAAGCAAGCCAGTATTAAACCCAGAACGCGCAACAACATCTAGCATAAGAACCCAAGTCACAAGCCGGCATTGGATAATCAAAGCAATTCATAAGTATACAAGGCGAGAGAATTGGAGGAGGATCGTGCATCACGCCTGGCTTTGGCTGGACCGTGACAGGCGAGAGGTGGACCGCCGGCTACGGCTAGAGGGAGCCCGCTCGGGAGGCGCATATTCAAAGAAAGGCAGCAGTCCGGGGTTCTGGCTAGGAGGCGTCTTGGACGAGGTCTGGTACTCGCCCAGGATCTGGTCCTCAGCAGCCGTATCCGGGTGGATTTCAATGCCCTTCTGTTTATCCAGACCTCCATGGGGGCTGTCTGTCTGGACCTTGAAAGCCTCTCCGTGGTCGGAGGGCCGCTCGATCGGAGACCAGCCGGCAATACTACCCGCCACCACGCCAGCCATCGCAGCAGCCGGGCCAAAGGCCGAATTCGACCGGGACCGAGTGCGGCGTCGGGACCGCGACTCCGGGGTCGGCGGCTGGGTGGGAGTACTGTCGCTGTGTTCGCCAATAGGAGTGCCAGGGATCGAGTTTTCTCGGGATCGGGACCCGCTGCGAGATCTGGGGAGGAGCTCTTCGGGATGTTGCAGCTTGTGCTTGAGATGTCTCAGTCGGCCGCCGCGAACCGTCTTGAGGAACTTCAGCTGATCCCGGATTTCCTCGAGAGCAGGATTCCACTCGAACCGCCGGTCCTCGTCGGACACCAGAAGCTCGGGGCCCTTCTTGCGCTGCCAGAACCGCGGGATGAGCCGGCTGATGAACTCATCCGGGATCAGTCGGATAATCACGGCGACGGGAAGCGAGATCACGCCCAAAACCAGCGAGACACCCCACTGGGCGCCATTCAGTCGCTTGACAGAAAACGCCTGTCCACCGACGAAGATGATCAGGATTTGACCGCCAATGATGATCAGCTGGATGCCCAGGAACCACACGTTCCGCCACATGCCCTCGAAGATATTGAACTTGTTGTCCAGTCGGCGACAATTCCACTGGTTGAAGATCTGCATCCAGACGAACGTGTTAAACACCATCGTCTCGAGCCGGTCGAGATCTTCGGCCGATCTGTAGTGAAAGATCGATTTTCCAGCAAAGTTCAAAACCAGGGTAACAACCAATTGGTAGATGCTCTGTCCGATGATCATTTTCCACATGGTCAAATTGATCAAAGGGGCCGATTTGGGCTCGGGTCGACGGTCGAGAACGTGGGGAGAAGGGGGATCGGTCGCCAGGGCGAGGGCCGCAAAGGTGTCCATGATCAAGTTCACCCAGAGAAGTTGGACGGCGGTCAACACGGATTCCTCATTGCCGCTCGCGACCGCGGACACGAAGGTGAGAACAACGGCCGTGACGTTGACGGTCAGTTGGAACTGCAACTCGATTAGCTTGATGCAACTACATCAGGACCGATGACACGTACCTGCAGGAACTTCTTGACGGCATCGTTGACAGTCCTACCCCAAGCCATAGCCTTGATGATTGAGGTAAAGTTGTCGTCCATCAGGATGATGTCGGATGCCTCCTTGGCAACCTCGGTGCCCGAAATACCCATGGAGAAGCCAACATCGGCCGTCTTGAGAGCCTGGGCATCGTTGGTGCCGTCGCCCGTCACTGCCACCGTTTCACCCAGCTTCTTGAGCTGCGAAACCAGGATTTTCTTGTCGTCAGGGCTGGACCGGGCCAGGACCTGCAGCCGGGGGATAATCTGGGTCATCTGGCGACTGCTCAACTGACGGAATTTAGGACCCTCGATGGCAATGCCTCCCGGAGTGAAGATGCCGCACTCTTGAGCGATAGCTTTGGCAGTATTGATGTTATCACCAGTTACCATCCGCACAAACACACCGGCGCGCTGGCATTGATGGACGGACTCGGTCACACCCGGTCGCAGCGGATCTTGGATACCGAAGACACCCAGCAAGATCATGTCCTTGAAGACCGCATCAAAGACGGCAATGGAACGATCCTCCTCCTGCGTAGGAGCACCACGAGGTGGCCATTGGTCAAAGTCCCGGTACACCAGGCCGATGGTTCGCAACGAATGAGACGCATAATGGTCGATGATTTTGTCCAAGCTCGACCGGTCCTCGTCCGACATGGGCCCCTCGGACAGGTCCTGTGTGGCATCATGAACGATTCGCGTGCATCTCGCCACCAGGATCTCCGATGCACCTTTGACCAACATCCGATATTTGCCATTGTCCATCTTGACGATCACGGCCATGCACTTGCGTCCCGAGTCGAATGGCACCATCTGGACGAGGTTGGCATTGTCCCGGGCCTCACTGAGAGAGCCTAGCCCAAGATACGTACGCGCAAACCCCAGGAGAGCCGTCTCAGTCTTTGACCCAATAAAGGTCATGGTGCCGTCTTGCTCCCCTTCGAATGCGGTCGAGTTCAGAACAATCGACTTGGTCAAGAGATCCTTGGCGGGGCCGGAAAGACTCGAAGCAAACTCCGATGGGGATAGGGTAGTCGCAGGGTCACGGCCTCGGTCGCCGTCAGGACGACTCGAGGCTCCCGTGGATTTGTCTCCAAACCGGAGGTTCTTCCCCAGGGTGGCCGCCACCGCCGTCATTTTATTCTCGGTCAGTGTGCCGGTCTTATCGGAGCAGATGGTCGTCGCATTTCCCATGGTTTCACAGGCGCGAAGCAGACGTACGAGGTTGTTGTCCTTGAGCATCCGGGTCGTTGCAAAGGCGAGCGCCAGGGTGACCGCAAGAGGCAACCCTTCTGGGACAGCCACAACGATAACGGTCACAGCCACAATGAAGATCTGCAGGAAAGCCTGACCCTTCTCGGAAGCATTGCCCATACCTTTCAACTGGGCGAGGAACTTGATAAACAGCACGATAAACAGAAGTAATCCGGAAGCAAGGCCGAGTTTCGCGATGTATTCGGCGAGCACGTTTAACTTGGATTGCAGCGGCGTGGTCTGGCCTTCATCCTGGAGAGACATCATGGTTTTTCCGTATGTCGAATTGACTCCAACTGCCGTGACCAGGAACGTTCCTACCCCTTCAGATACCTTGGCGCCCGATACGATGAAGGGGTCCTGCTTCGAGATGCTTTCGTGTTGCTCGATTGCACGGTAGACATCATGGGCGGGGGTTTTGCGCAGCACATCCGACTCACCAGTTGCAGAGGATTCATCACATTTCACATTGTGGCCATCAATGAAGATACCGTCAACAGGAATCAGATCACCGGGTTCGAGATGCATCACATCACCGACCAGGAGGTCGTGGATGGAAATTTCTGCAGTCTTTCCCGAGCGAACCACCTTCACCATCCGGTCATCTTTCTTCTTGTTCAATTTGACGAATTGACGCTCCTTTTGCCAGTCGTTGGCGGCACCCACGACGACCACGATGAGAATGGCCACAATGATAGCCACACCCTCGACCCATTGCACACGTGCCTCATCCCCGGTGGCGGTGACCGATTGGTAAATTCCGAGGGCGAGGGAGATAATCGCAGCTATCGTTAGCAAGATGAGCACCTTGTCGTTGTACGCAATCCAAGCCAGCTCCAGGAAACTCTTGGCCTTCCGCTCCGGAAGCTGGTTCCTTCCATAAACCCGGCTCCGGTCCGTAAAGGTATGCTCGACGTGCTTCGATGAACTCGTGTCGGTCCGGGAAGGGGACTGCGGCGCGGGAGAAGCGGACTTGGGTATATTTTCGGACGTCTGCGTCGCTGTGGCATCCTCGAAGCTCACGGTACCATCCAGATCCCCCTCGTCCAAGCTCAAGCCACTTCGTGTGTCGGTCCGAAGCCCCTTTTCAATTCCACGCAACCCACCGAGGGCATGGAAGGCACCCAAGCTCTTGGGGTTCAACAGTTTGTTCAGGTGGCCAGGCGAGAATGCAAATTTGTTGTCCTCCACCTCGAACTCCGCCTCGCGTCCCGGATCCGGCTTAAGGGCGTCCTCATCAGGAATAATTGTGTTCTGAGTCAAATCCGTGCGCGACCCGTGGGATGCCGTGGGAACGTAGGTATCTCCCCCGTAGGAACTGGACGAATGGTTGGAGTCCTCGGATTCAAGCGAGTTGCCGCGGGATCGCGTGCCGGGTACGGCCAAATAATTCGAGTTCGACATGGCCTCGGTGGTTTTCGATGCGGGCGACGAGATATTATGCGGAGAAGTGGGCCGACTTTCGTAGTCTCGAGGTTCGGATGAAGCAAAAGAGCGGACGGACGACGGAGAGACACCCCCACTACTCAAGAGCGCGCTCATATCATTCGCATCAACATTTTCGGTCGATACCTGCAAAGAGGGCTGCGACGGCGTGGGAAGGATCTGTTGCGGAGGCTCGTGTTGGTCAGTCGGAGCCGTTACTGCGGACGTGTCGATAGTAATGGTCGGGGCCCGCTCCCGTCGCAGGGGAGTCGGCCCTGATTGCTTAGCATCGTGGCCATCCGGTCTGGAATCCGGCATGATATTCAAGGGGTGAAACGACCGGAGATGAGTGAGTGGGTCTTGGAAGCGATGGCAACCGGCAGGTAAAGACTAGGATACTCGACGTCAATAAGAATGCGGCTCCAAGAGGAGCAGATCAATCGGATTCGGCCGTATCATAAACCACGAAGCCAGAGGGACGAGAAGTGGATATCATTCCAGATGCAAGCAGCACCGATTAAGCTCAATAACGGACGCTGGATTGGAATGCGCGTGTATTATATCCCATGTATTCTAGCTACAATCGAACCGCTGGGTTTAAGTGAAGAATGCGCGAGACTGGTCTTGGGGGGCAAGGAACGTCCACATCGATCGAATGGTCGTCAGCTGTGAAGCGCGAAAGAACGGGGAGAGGCGACTGGTGAGGCGAAAGGAGGGAAGAAGGTCGAGCAGATTGCCAGGACTAGAGAGCCACACCACGTAGCGTCGGTATCAGAAGCGCATTCAGGCGTGAAAGCTGTCGCACCACGATCAGACGGCCGTCGGATTAAAAGCACTGGCAGTGCTATGAGGGCTTATCAGCAACCAAAGGTGTTCAAAGTCTGCGAATGGACCGACTCCTTGGTTTGCAAGACGGGAGAATGAAGCGAATCCACAAACCAAGCGACCGATGAAGCGAGCACAGAGCCAATTGGGGAAGGGTACGGGATGAAGCGAGGACCCAGTAGGTTAAGGACAAGAGGAGCCGAGCAGAGGAGGGGAGGGATGGGTCGGGAGTCAAGCACGACGACACATCATGATGTTGGGTCGACAGATCGATGATGATAGATGGAGGGACGGAGGAGAAAGTCCAAAGCAAGTCCATCTACTTGGGCGTACCGTCAAGTAAGCGTAAGGTACCGATTACGCCAGGCCAGCAACCATTCGGTAGACCCTGCACCTGTCCCATCGAAGGGCCAATCAGCAGACCCCACTGCCCCACCGGTGGGTCCACGGCGTGGTCCAGATCGAGTGGTGTGGTAAGTTCGGCGGTATCGAACAAAGCTGGTTGCAGAAGGCGCCGAGGGCCAGATGCACTACGACGCATGCCCCCAGGTTTGAGGTCCTTTCGTCAGGGCGCATCCAGGGAGTCACCCGATATAAAGACAGGGCACCGCTGGGATTCTGCTCCTTGATTGACTTCTCTCTGACCTTGAAGAATATTCGATGAAGGGCGCCCTCCTTGCCACCAACGCAGCGATGGGGAAGTGACTACTGGGTAATGACCGCTGCAGAGCTCCGGCTCGCCGCAAGCTGTAACGTAACTCGTCGGTTCCGTTGCACTGCCTCAATGTACCCCGTCATCGAAGTCTTGGGGTCTGGATTTGAATTTTTCCCCTCCCTTTTTCGGAGGGTATCTTTAATTTATTTGTCTTTTTTATTATCCGCTGGTATTATTGATTTGATACTCCGTACTGTCTTTCATGTCGACTCCCTTGTGGCATTCCCAACCCGGTTTGCAGACGCCTGTCCAGTGCCACCACCTGATGGACTGTACATAGTAGACCGAAAAAGTGGTGACGGAAGAGACCACATCCACCTCGTTAGTGCTTCTCTAGTCGGGACAACTAACGGGCGAGCTAGAATTAAGGGGAATGGAATCTCCCCAATTTCCCGGGAGCCCTCACTGGAGTCGGGATAGTGAGGCAACTTTGCCCGGACCAGAAGGGCTACTAACCGTAATCATACTTCATGCCGCTGTCCGTCAGTCCTGTTATGATCGGATGGTTATCAACTTATCGTATTCGGATGTTCATCAGTTCATGATGGACCTGCCTTGACAGTGTTGAGTGTTGACCAAGAAAGGGGCTCCACTCGGTCCACGTACTATGCAGCATGCTATCTACACGACAAGGAAATGGAAGGATAACTAGCTATCCTGCTTAACGCAGTTCTAATAACGACGATGCATTAATGTTTGGGCTAGTCGGGCTAATGCACGCTATCCATCAGGTCTAACCGCCGGAATTGCAAGGAAAAGAACCTTCCATGTCCACCTTGTTCTCTCTATACCAGATTTCTTCTCCAGCTGTCAGTGATGTACCTGATCCAGCATCTTCATCAATCAAACCTGGCCACCAGATGACGCTGTCCACAATGCTCCAGTCCAACAGTCTAGGCCTGTGGACACCCGACCCAGCTGGCTTGGAGATCAGGAGAAACAACCACCAGATTTGGCGGAACTGGGAAGGGGGCGGTGCAAAGCCCCATCCATATTCCCTCCACGTATGGGAACCTGACTAGTACTAAGGTTAGCGTTTATTGTCCTCGTCTGGAAGAATGTTCCTCTCCCTCCTTTTACTACTTTGACTTTGGACTGCTCCATTCCGGCGCATCCCATTCCCACTCCTGCTAGCCAGTGACATCAACATCGAGCACATCCATCGTACACAGTACATCCTCCGTATTATTCTCCGGATGGAGCCCTCATCCCGGTTTGCCGTTGCACCATCATCGTGATTCATCCGGGAGCTTGATAGGACCGGTGTATCGACCCCAACCACCGCCATGCAATCAATCACCCTGACTTGTCAGTTCGCTCTGCTAAGCTCTCCTAGACCGAGAGGTTACATGCATAGCATAGCCACCACAATGGCGAGATCCGGTGATACGAATGTCGTCAGCTTGAGCTCCTACCTAGATACCTACCCAAATCCAAAGCTCCGTTGAGCTCCGTTGAGCAGATTGCTACCCTATCCTACGTACATACACAGTAGTCAATTACATAGATCGTATCTCTGTACGGAGTACCATGTATCTATATGTGTCCACACTTCCCCAAAGTGGAAAATGTGCTCCCAAACAGGGAAAACCCATACACAAGGACCTTCGTCACACAACAATCTGTACAGAGTAAACCACGCATGATGTGATCTTGCCATCAACAGGACCCCTACACTACCCTTGGCAGAAACCCCATTACTCCGTAGTTTATTCCTCCCAAAATCCCAAATGTCATACCTACCTACCACCTTCCGTATCTAGATCCTACCCCGAGAATGCTATGTCTCAAGCAAACACCCATCCATCCCCCTCCTACATCAAAGGTAGAAAAAACAAAACAAAAACCTCTCATTCCGATTCACTAAATTATGTGTGTAATTTGACTTTTCATCAGGAGATACTAGAGACTAAATGGATTAAGGTTCCACATAGGTTCTTGGTTGGCTGGTTGCCTAGTACTTCCTTTCTTGTCTGGACTTGGCTTGGGGGAGTATTTTTGCGTGAAATAGATATCGAATCTATTACCAATCCGACTGCGGAGTAATATACATACATATTACATACACATGTAGTCAGTTGATTGTTTGAATAGAGAATTACTTTTCCGGGAAGTTCTCTTTTACGAAGTATACGGAGGACTTTGTTCATATCAAATTATATTGTGTCAGTGAGGTACTACTGGTTACTACAGTAGTAGGACATAGTCTTATCATTGGTCTATAATGCAGGAGAATAAGTCGAGGAGTAGCAATTCCATTGTTGTAGTGTAGATTGCTTTACTCATACGAAAGTGTGACGACACGAATAGTATCAAGATAGCCATTGGCTGTGACAAGTAGTATAGAACTAATATCGATAGTCTCTGCTTATCCTATTGCACCGTGTCTTACGGAGTACTCCGTACTAGCTGCCTCTATGTCAATGAGGCAGTGCTGGGCAGAGCAGCAAGTTTATCTGCAGGCAACGTAGATATCCGGGATGCAGTGCCCACACCGCAATTGCAAAGTCCAGCCACACCCCACCAATTGTCCCTGATTCAAAAGTCCAAACGTAAAGATCTCTTGTTCATTTTCATGTCGAGGTAATCCCTGGAAATGCGCCGGAAATGATCCCTCCGAGCCTGTCACATGCAAAAATCCCCGGAATCCTTCCGGCCAGAAGTGATTCGGAATATCGTAGAAAAATGAGAAATATGAGGGTAATATACACGCCGGTTTATCCTTCGTCAAAATACACTTCATTGCGCCGGCGTCGTGTCATTCTCCTCTTCGGGCGCCTCGGCGGTCCAGATCCCCAACGACTCGCCCCCCAGAAGTCTCACGCCCGGTTTGGCACGAGTGTTGACCATGGCTTTGCTGGACAGTGCCAGCGCATTCACCAACTCCCCGACCCGCCGGGATGCAACAAAGCTGCTCGTCAGGTGCTCCACCTCAGCCACCTGGGTGGCCAGGTTCATGCATTGCACCAGGAGCTCGCTACTGAGCACATGCGCCGAGTAGTACATCGCACTGTGGTAGTCGAGGAACAACTCCGGAAGGTAGGTGTTTCGAATCTCTTCCAATTCCGCCTGGTCCGCGTCTGTAACAATCCAGTCCGTCAGCAATTCGCTCGGCCTACCGCGGAGATCGCTTACCATTCTCGTAGTTGACTAGCCACTCATCTAACATAGCATCAATGTGGAGGCTGCTGTCGTCCAATGCATCCTGCAGCTCTTCCCTCAAATTCTTGAGAGTGCCGGAATCCCGCCGGCGTTTAGTCCTGTGCCAGTGGTCAGTATTATCCGACTTGATTCTGCAAGATCATCACATACTTTTCAAGTTTCTCAAACACGATGGCGAACTTCTCCAGCGCGGCAAATGCCAAGATCAGCACTTCCAGGTCACGCATGGTCTGCGATTGCTGTAACAAGATGCTGGTCTGGCTACCCGACGCAACCCCGTTGGTTTTCGACCGAGAACGCTTGTGAGGAGAGCTGACCAGCCTGGATTTGCTTGGACTGGAAGGTTCCGGGGTGTTGATCTCTTGCCCAGCCTCGATTTCAAGGGTGAATTCAGAAATATCAAACCCGAACGCTTCTCGCGAGAGGTCCGAAAGTCTCATCCGCCGACTCAACTCCCGTGCTGCAGAGAGTCTGCCCGAAGCTGTGGTAACGTTAGCCTACATCTCCTAGCTGCAAGAGATGGACGTACTATAGAATTTCCGGTACAACAGAGCTCCCAGCTGACAGATCCGACCCCACTGTCCATCGACGTAGCGAAGCCACTCGAGACTACGAATGACCCGTTCGTCGTTTTCGGATACCTCGGTGCCGATGAAATCCTTCTTCACGGGCACCAATTCATAGTTGCCATCCTTGCGGGTCACAACCTTCGGGTACTGCTTGACCGTCCGGGTGTGGTCAATGGCAGAGACACTCGCGCTCACCCACTCCCATTGAGCTTGCAGAACCGCCTCGACATCAATGCCATGCTTCTCCATGAGCCTAACCAGTAGCCTCCTCTCTCTAGGGTCCACAATTTCGATCAAGACTTGAGCCAGAACGGACTGCGCCATTTCTTCAGGGAGAAGGGACGCATAGGCAGGGATGATATCCACGACGCCGGCTTCCTCCAGATTAGCGATATACCCAATCACATTCACGCAAGCGGTGTTGTAGAACTGAGTGTCGGCGCGGACGTATCCAATGGAACAAGTGACGATGTAGAGATGAGTGGCAATCCGCAATGCATCAGCATCTTCAGCCGTGATGACAAAGCTGTCATCAACGGATGTCGGCGACACATCAGGTACGAACGATGACTGGTCCGATCGGCTGTTCGCGACCTGGGACACGGCGTTGGCTAGGGAGTAGAAGAACGTGTCGTATCCTTTGCCCAAGATGGCGGCCTGGATCGTGCGGTATGGGTTCCGAGCCTCGCTTCCAACACGATCGTTGCCTCGAGTGTACTGCACGAACTTGTTCAAATCGGCGTATCCCGCTGGCTCCGGCACGAACGAAACAGGCGCCGTGGGCGAATGACTGAGCTTCCGCTGGAACTGCTTGCAGAACCCCTGGTAGCGGGAGAGTAGGACGCTGTTGAAGTAGACGTAGAGGTAGTCATCCCAGGTATGACAGACCTTGAAGGCCGCTTCCGTCTCACCGCAGAGCAAGGAATAAACCGCCCGCTCAAAGTCCTCCGTATATGAGCTCCGTGTCAGAGCAGTGCAGGCGGCCCGCCAGGAATCCTGAGAGCGCCAGTTCATCATGCGCGTGTGTCCATCATCGACAGGCGTCCTGCCCGTGTGGGCCTCAACATCCACGCTAGATCCACAGATGCTGACTGCTCGCCAATGTTCCAGCCGCTCTGCGCACCACTCCCGGATCTTGGACCAACTCTCTCCGTGCCTCAGCATCTTCCAGCAAGTCATCCAGGTAGCGCGCTCGTAAAATTGGTCCTGCGTCTGCAGGCTGTGCTTCTGTCGCGTAACGGCGTCCGGATCTAATTGAGTAACCAATGGCTCTGATTTGTCCGAGCTCAGAAGCGAATCGGAGATTCCCGGATTGTTCGGCTCGAGAGGTTGAGGCCAGGCTCGCAGTCGCTTTTGTCCCTTGATTGCTTCCTTGGTGTAAAGCCAGCCATGCGACCACAGTCCTTGTCCTCTTTCGGCCTGTGTTTCTAACTCGGTGATTAGCGAGTCCATGTCTTTGCTGGTGGTCTTTGCTGTGTGTTCCAGCCACTTCATGACGATGACGCATTCTGTCGCATAATGGTCCGCGGACAAGAACTGTTCCCAAACTTCGCGATCGGACGAGTACCGGTGGAGCTTTTGGAAGACAGTTTCTTGTGCTTGCTTGCAGCTCGCTCTGCGGGGCGGATCGTCGATGCTGATGAGATTAAGGAGCAGCCGCCAGGTGTCGGCTTCCAGCTGTAGTCGCTGAAGCTCCTCTTCGGTCTTGGGATCCAGGGACGTTCCGTTGCTTCGAGCAGCACCCAACCCCAATTTGGCCCGCTTCAATGTGTTCTGTTTCGAGATATCGCCGATGGCGTCCTGCGCAAGGGTCTGGTAGCTCTTCACCAATTGATAGGCAGCTTGGTAGTTTGCAAATTCATCGGAGCGATTGCCCTTTTGTTTGAAACGGTCCAATTTCTCGGCGAAAGCCTCGATCTGGCGCGTCACTCGATCTGCAGTGCGGCGAAGGGGATGCAATGCCTCCTGCGCGCCCGCCGAGGTGAATAGGTCCGGAGTTGCGACATCTAGTCCGTCTAGCATGCGGTCAGCCTTCGCAGTCACGCCAGGGGTCGTAAACAGCGTACTGTGTCCATTCGGAGCGAAGCCCAGGTCCAGCGGCGATTCACTTCCATTCATCACATCAGCAGACTCGTCCTCCGACTCCTCGTCTTCGTCGACGTAATCGTCTTCCATTTCCTCCTCGTCGTCATCGTCGTTGGGGTCCAGGGCATCGCCTTCATCTTCCATTGATTCATCGTCGTCATCCTCGATCTCGATGATTTCCGCCTCGTGTGTCGATTGTTGGGAGGGCTAGAAATTGAAGCATCGGTCGGTCAGCGCAGCGCCTGCAAGCAGGCCAAAACAAAGGCACTTACGTTGATGGACGTGAAACCAGCAGGGGCGCCCGGGCCCGTGGCCCTGGTCAAGGGAGCCATGAGCGCGCGGAGATTCCGGGGGACTGGTCGGGAGGGGGTGAGTCGGGGAAGATGGGAGAAGGAGGAGTGTTTCGCGAGGGACCTTAAGCTTCCCAGGAGGGTTCGGGGAAGAACTGGAACTTCCAATCTTCTTCCTCCTACTCTTTTTGGCCGTGTTTTGGGCCGACGGGCCACTAGCCTAGATCGGGCCTAGCGCCAACACACATTGATTGAAAAACGCGCGCTTCGATTTTTCCCTCTCTTTCTTTTTCTTTTCTTCTTCATGTCTTTTAGGCAATCATTAGAGTCTCGGGACGAGCGGTTTCAATCTTCGTTCAGGTCAAAACGGCCTCTTTGCGTGCTCAAGATTGTCTTAGAACAATCTGGCAATTCTCATAATCCTAGCTCCTACTCTGCATGGGAGCTCAGACTACAAGGGAATTGTCACATCCAGCTTCAGCTTGTCTGGGATGGACTAAGGCTGTTGCAGCCGACGTCAAACTTGGAGTTTATCTCTATTCTATGTCGACAAGTATATTGGTAGTATGTACATGATCAGTACGGAGTAGATCTTGGGAATTCCCAAAGCCTCAAGGCACTAGGAAGACTCCTGGCCGCGTTGCTTCATCCTCAGTCGCAGCAAATTGGGTTTGGGGCAGCTGGGTGTCCGGGCGTCCTCTCCTCGCTCTTTGTAAAAGGCGTTGCAGCATTCATAAAGAGCATTGATCTGGGATTGGCATTTCTCTTCCTGGTATGAGTTCTTGGTCAAGCAGGCTGCAAGGATCAGTGACGTGCCTGCACCTGGGTATGATGGTGGTCACCTTGGATGGCACACTGCAACGGTCAGTCAGGTTCAATTGGGTGTCCCTGGGACTTACAGCTCGTGGATGACAAGGCGGGTCAAATGCGATGTCTTCTTTAAGTCCGCCCTGCTGCTGTCACTTTCAGTTCACATGGACGTTGGCGGTCGACCATACCATGACGCAATATATACTAGTAGACAGCTGGAAGATGACGATACACCAGGCGTAAATCACTGGTGATTATATCGGAGCCTGAATCTGAAACGAGTCTAAGACAAGGCCTAGGAAGATCAAGAATGATATCTGGGGTAGAAAAGGAAACCTGACGAACAAATATCATTCACAGCATCTCATTCCCTGGTGACAACAGCGGGAAGAGCACTGGACCTGCGCCGCAAAATAGATTTTCCGTTGTTCATGACTGGCGGGGGTTGCCTTCTTCATCGCCTCCAACTCCCTACCACCACCCATTTTCTTCCCTATATCATTTCACCTCCGCCTCCTTAGCCTTGTCTGCTCGTTTCCAAGTGCATCATCGCGCGCAGAAAGCCTCATAGCGACACCGAGGTGAGTCACCTAGCCGTTCCCCTCTTCCGATCTGCGACGAGTCACCCCAAGCTGACATCTCCCCTCCAACAACCAGTTTCTTCTTCCCATTTCCCCAAAAACCATGGCCGACTCTGGAGCCCCCGCCGGCGAGGCCCCCGCGCCCACCGAGCACCTGAACATCAAGGTCACGGACAACAACAACGAGGTGTTCTTCAAGATCAAGCGCTCAACACAACTGCGGAAGTTGATGGACGCCTTCTGCGAGAGACAGGGCAGACAAGCTTCGACCGTGCGTTTCCTGTTCGACGGAACCCGCGTGCGTCCCGAAGATACCCCCGATACTGTACGTTCACCCACAACAACACCCTCTGTTTGTTTGGCGCAAACATCGCGGGGTCTTCCCCGCACGAAGCCCGTACGACTTGACACGAGCAGCAAGCTAACATGTATCAACTTGTAGCTCGAAATGACCGACGGTGATACTCTGGAGGTCCACCAGGAGCAAATCGGTGGCTAGATAGATACTCTTCGATGAATGATGATTATGTCTTTAAATACATCAGCCCGTTACGCTTCTTGTCAGATGCTTCTTCTACCTCCTTTTTCTTACAGACGAGACAGGCGCAATGGTGTTACTGGGACGCTCGGTCCATATTGGAGAGGCTATGGGTACCTGGGTAGGATGGGATTAGCCTAAGGGTGTTGATGATGACGATGCTTAGTTGCTATCTATGAGGTGAAAACGACGAGTCAGGTGCACAAGATTCTAGTGGCATAGTCTGGATTATGTCCAAGATTTGCAGCTCACCTGCAAGTGAAATCTGCAACTAGATAGTTTCTGCTTCCACTGTCTGCGCATTACCATCGCTGTATCGGACCGAAAGATTATATTACAGTCCCGTGTATTTTGGACAAGCTGTAGAAGACAAGATACCAAAAGTCGACAACTATCCCAACCAGCATACAAATAAACATAGAAAATACGAAACCAAAGATAAGCACCACCGAACAACTCTCTCTCAGAACCCCCCCTCCAAAAGAAAGAGACATATACACCCTCTCTCCCCTCCCCAATACAACCCCCCACCATACACCCCAAACCCCATCTCAACACATCCCAACTCAGTACTCACATATCCCAAACCGCCTTCTTAGCTTCCTCCTCCTCAACCCTCACCCTCTCCGCCTCCTCCCTCTCCCGATTCCTCCTCTTAATCTCCTGCTCCTTCACCGCCCGATCATACTTCCTCTGTTCCTCCGTCCGCTTGGGCGCCCGAATCCCCAACGCCCCCGCAATCATCCTCCCCGCCACCGCCGTCTGCTTCTCGGGCCGTCTCGTCGCGGGTGACCTCGATCGCGGCGCCGACGACGCAGATGCCACTGTATTTCCGTACGCGGGCCACGGTTGCTGCGAGGGGGTGATCTGCGGGGAAATGGGCGTGGGGGGCGGGTCGAGGGGGCCTTCGGCGCTGCGGATGGAGGGGGATAGGGCGGGGCTGTTGTTGAGGCTGTCGAGATGATTTCCTGGTCCTTCGGGGTCGGAGGCTGAGGCGGAGGTGGGGGTGTCTTCTTCTAGTTCATCTTCCCAGGAGTCGGCGATGGGAGGGGATTTCTTTTTGGGCTTTTGGTGGTGGTGGTGGTGATGGTGGGAAGGAGCGGAGGTGGGAGTTGGTCGGGGGATGTCTTTTATGGGACTTTTGTTGGTGAGGGAGAGTTCGCGGAGGGAGGATTGGAGTTCGGAGGTTGTGGTTGGTGTTGCTGCTGTTGTTGCAGAGGGGGGGACTGCTGGGAGGGACATTGGGGTGGTGTTAGTTGTGATGTCTTGGGTTGAGTTGAATGGGAGGATAGGTAAGGTAAGAGTAGTATATGTGATAGTGAGAGTACTTGATGTACCATGGGTAGTACTTAAGTACTATGAAAGCGAATGGGAAGTGCACAAGAAGAACAAACAGTACGTAACAATCAGAACGACAATCACAATCAAAACAGCTGAATAAAAACATACCCTTCGAACCTAAGCCCGAACGAGAAGTCGCCATATCGTCTACCTGACAAAAATTGAAGATCGAACGGTACTCCGTACACCTAGTCCGTTAGGGAGAGACACAGCCGGTACAATGTCAAGCAAGGAAAAGGTGAAATCATGAATGGCGTCAGATCTGAACGACCAACCCCGCCTTTGACGGTCCGCGGGGCTCTATGATTGGCTCTGGGGCCCGGAGGGGGGGGGCTGGCCAGAGTTTCGACTCGGTCCAGCACTTTGTGTTTGGTGTTTTTCTTTCTGGGGGAGATCGGCTGCATGCGATGGGGACATGGAGGAGCAGGGTAGCACCGGTTCATGTTTCCACCGGTCAACTTTTCAGTAGGGTGGTTGATCTGCGTGGTGGGGGGTTATCATTGACTGGATGGGAGGGCTGCAGGGCCGGTTTTCGAAGGGAATGGGTCGTGGATCTACGCATCTGGGCTGGGGGTTGTAATGGTGATATTATGCTCGGGTGATCTGTTTGATCTGGGGATTGCGGACTGTGTCGTGTGTATTCAATGTTGGGGGGTGGATGGGATGGCTCGTCTATACTACGATTTTTGGAGCGTTCGTAAGATCCTTACTAAGCGATTGGAGTGTGGGGTAAGGTTGTACTGTGTACAATCCTTACCACGAAGAAAGGCTCTGAGATTGAGACAATGGCGTTTTGACATCATTTTATTGCGATGAGACGGATTATCCTTCATGTGATGTCGATTCATAAATATTATGAGTGGATGGATGGAGCAGACAATGCCGTCATACGTGGAGCAGACCCAATGCTGTGTGATTGCCTCAGGCAGGCAGTATGTGCCCTACATCCAGGCCATCAGCATTATCATGAGATATAAGTTTCAAAGCGTACCTGTATAGCTACAAAGCTATGGCTCACTGAGCACTGGATAATGGCAAATAATTACTCTGAGTAATCTTCCTCCCAGCCGCTACCTTGCAGCGTGACGCTGTAATACAAGGAATGAAGCCATGAACATAAGACACGCTTTGCAGGCTACCTGAGTAGAGATTTCACGACTAATAGGCGGGGCAGTATAGAATGCAACGCTACAGTCACTGATCAAAAGACACAACACAATTTCACCGTGAACTGATCTCTTCCTCCTCACACCTCTTACAGAGTACATGCGTGGTGTATCCCTTTCCGAGTCTTCTTTCGGCAACGTTCTTCCGAGAACACCAATCAACGCTCACGCTGATCGTCTCGAGAACCAGTCAGGCCTCGGAAACTGTCGGTAAACTGTCCGAGACCGGCAGAGCGACCGACTTAAGGGTCTCGTTTCCCGAGGTCTATCCTTCGCGTCCTTCAGCTTCCAGTTTGTAGAAATTCCGCAGATCTGGTTTGTGGCTCTTGTCTATTGCATTTCGGTGATTGGTGGAGCGTTCGCTGTCCTTTCCTGCTCATTTTTGTCATTAGAAGGGATTATCCTCGCGTCGGTGCTAACGCCTACGTGGATAACCCATACTGACTCCCCTCTCGGAAGTAGCCAGCGTCATCTAAATGACTCGTCTATGTTCCATTCCCGCGCAGGCGCGGAGACCTCTCGTCCGCTCATCGTTGAAGCAAATGTCGAGGTTCTCGACTTCATCCCGGACCTGCGACTATGCCGATACGCTCCAGAACTTAAAGATAGGCGCCCACACCAGGGTTTTGTTCCAGGGCTTTACGGGTAAGTCGATAGCTTCCACTGTAAACCCATGCTGACAGTATTCTAGGAAAACAGGTAGGTGCTTCCGTCAAGGAGCCGCAATAGGCTGACTAACTTGCTCAGGCCACCGCCAATGCCAAGGAGTCGTTGGAATGGGGCACAAAGATTGTTGGAGGCGTAAAGCCGGGCTTCGATACTTCGCATCTTGGTCTTCCCGTATTTCCGTCGGTTCGAGCGGTATGTTTGGTTGTCTGTCCTTGGGATATCATACTGACGAGAACAGGCTCGCATGAGGGCTCAACCGGACGCTACTGCGATCTATGTGCCCGGTAATCAGACCGCCAAAGCAATCGAAGAGGCCATCGAAGAAGAAATCCCACTTGTTGTGGCGGTGGCGGAACATGTCCCAATCCATGATATGCTTAGAGTAGGGAGCCAATCCTGAAGCATGAAGAAATGCTAACAATTGTAGATCCACTCCATGCTAAAGTCCCAATCGAAAACGAGACTGGTAGGGGCCAACTGTCCGGGAATTATCTCGCCCATTGGTAGATGCCGCATCGGATTCCAGCCACTACCCTGTTTCGCAGCAGGCAATATTGGTATCGTTGCCAAGTCAGGAACTCTGAGCTACGAGACTGTTGCGTCAACCAGCCGAGCGGGTCTCGGGCAGAGTCTTTGTGTTGGGATGGGAGGTGATCCTCTGGCAGGGACTAACTTTGTCGATGCGTTGAACATCTTTGAACAGGACCCTGACACCGAAGGTATCATCCTCGTTGGTGAGACTGGCGGTACCGCGGAGATGGATGCAGCGGAGTGGATTAAGGACTACCACAAAAGAACCTCCAATCCCAAGTATATGCATCCGGCCCAGTAGTGCACAGTCATGCTGACGAGAACAGACCGATCATGGCACTTGTCGGTGGCGTGTATACTCCTCCTGGTCGGATCATGGGCCATGCCGGTGCCTGGACAGCCCCTGGCGAACCCAATGCCAAAGCCAAGTATGAAGCCCTTGAACGTGCCGGTGCGGTCATGGTGGACCACCCGGAAAAATTCGGGGAATTAATGAAGACCCTCCTGACAACCCGAGGCCGTCTTCAAGGCACTACTGTAGGTCTCTGCCTCGCAACACGACAGCTTGCTGACAGGAGTAGTCCACCAACGGATTCAACCAACGACGAGGTCTCCATACGATGAGACGCGTGACACCGGGCCGTAAGGGAGCATGTCAGCCCCAGCAAACCCGAAGCATCTATGTGAAACCGTTCCAGGCTCTTGATATGCTCAGGGAAAAGTCCATCCCAGTGAACGAGACAGCCCATTCAGATGTCTTCCTGTCCCTCACCATCGACAGAACAGCATTGTCACCATGTATTCTCGCCTCCACGTCCACTGGCTTCGAACCCGAGCAGACAGGCCGATTCCCATTTGCATACGAGGGCACGGACTTTAGCAAGGATCATTCACTGGTCGAGGCCATCGCCTCCCACCTGCAGCTTCCCGCGGCGGCTTACGACAACCTGGCGCGACTGCTGCAGGGATTATGGCAGATATTCAGGGAGAAAGAGGCGTACATCCTGGAAGTGCGTGCTAACGTTACTAACAAATTCGAAGTCCGCGATGCCCGCTTTGGGTTCGACGACGCCGCCTTCCGGAGTGCAGGACGTCAGCAAGAGGTGCAGCAATTGAGAAACTTGGCCGAAGAAGTGGTTGAGGAAGTCGAAGCCGAGAAAGATGGCATCGTTTACATCAAGTGAGTATCCTTCTTGATGTCAAACACGTCCGCTGACCGTAACCAGACTGGAAGGTGCAGGAAGTATCGGGACCCTAGGTAAGCCGTCCCCCACGCCTTCGTGTCTATCACTGACCAGCAGTGAACGGCGCGGGACTGGCAATGAACACGGTGGACGCACTGACGATCCACGGGGGGCGCTGCGCAAACTTCCTGGACACAGGCGGCAAGGCCACAACGGAGACAGTCAAGGCCTCGTTTAGGCTCATTACATCGGACCCACGTGTTAAGGCGATCTTCGTAAACATCTTTGGGGGATTGACTCGCTGTGACATGATCGCGGAAGGGATCATCCAAGCGTTTCGAGAAACGAAGATGAGCGTGCCCGTGGTGGTACGACTTCGAGGAACAAACGAGGCGCTCGGACAGCACTTGGTGAGTAGTTGACAACTGACATGATCCAGCAGTACTCCCTAGAGCGATGCTAACGTTCCAGATAGATCGCGTCGAGCAAACTACCACTGGAGGTGTACGACGGTTTCGAAGCAGCAGCGCACCGAGTGATTGAACTGGCGGGAGATCGGAAGCACTATTATTGAAAAGACATCATGTACATACTGCAAGACCATCCAGGCACATACCCACTCACTGGCGTACGTGCCTGGATGGCCCTGACGATGGGTGATGGAGAGAAGCGCAAGTTCCACGGAACGTGGCGTACGTAAGTAGATGTCGCAACACAAATGAAATCCACCCCGCGATCGGCGCCCCGCTGTTTCACCCTTTTCACATTCCATCGGACCGGACCATTGCCAGTTTCCTCTTTTCTACCCCTCCCTCCTCTCCTCCATCCATCTCACCTCACCGTACCGTACCTCACCTCCCAATTGCCGACTACATTCCAAAATGGCCACGTACGGATTCCCCCCCCCTCCTCACATCCTCCTCAGAATAACCCCCAACTAACCCCTCCCAGCAACATCACCTACCACGCCAGCGCCCTCACCCGCACGGAGCGCAGCTCCCTCCGGCAACAACGCGGCCTCACCATCTGGCTCACGGGCCTTTCCGCCTCCGGCAAATCGACTTTGGCCGTGGAACTCGAACACCAACTTCTCCGCGACCGAGGCGTGCACGCCTACCGTCTAGACGGCGACAACATCCGGTTCGGCCTGAACAAGGATCTCGGATTCAGCGAAGCCGACCGGAACGAGAACATTCGTCGCATTGCCGAAGTGGCGAAGTTGTTCGCCGATAGTGCCAGTATCGCTATCACGTCGTTTATCTCGCCGTATCGCAAGGATCGCGATACCGCGAGACAGTTGCATGAGGTGCCGACGCCGGGTGAGGAGACTGGGTTGCCGTTCGTGGAGGTCTATGTTGATGTGCCGGTTGAGGTGGCGGAGCAGCGCGATCCCAAGGGATTGTATAAGAAGGCGAGGGAGGGCGTGATTAAGGAGTTTACTGGGATTAGTGCCCCCTATGAGGCGCCGTTGAAGCCTGAGGTGCATATTAAGAATCATGAGGTGCCGGTGCAGGAGGCCGTGAAGCAGATTATTCAGTATTTGGATGAGCAGGGGTATTTGCCTCCTAAGAAGGAGTAGATTAGTTTTAGATTTAGATAGATGATAGATTTTGTTGTTGTTGTTGTTGTATATATTTGGTTGAGTGCTACGATTGGTTCAGGTGTAGATGGAGACAAGTATCTATGTACGACGCTAGACATATCAACAGACAGGAGAATAACCAGCAAACCAAAGCGGGTACCTTAGTTGAACTCGAATTCATAATACACATACGCCGTGTACTCGGCGCCGCCCTCGCCATGCATCTCGCCCGGGTCGTCGCGCTTCACCCGCCCCTTCTTGTCGCGCCCAAACGCATTACCCGCCAGATACGAGTACTTGTCGTCCAGGTTGCGCTTCGCCTTGTCGGCCTGCTTCGTCCCGGGAGTCTGTATCCGTTAGCCCTTGCCCAGTCGACCATCAAGAATCATCAAACATACCCGGATCAACGTGCACACAAAGTCCAACGGCAATCCATACCGCAGCACCGTCTCCACAAACACCCGCAGCACATACACATGGATCCAGACCATCACGGCCTCGCTCCACGCCGTCCGTCCCAGCCGGAGCGTCTCCCCCCAGAGCTTGCGCTCGTCGCCGCCCACCCGCTCGACCTCCTTGCGCTCCTGCTCCTTGCCGCCCTCGACGTACTTGAAATCGCGCGGAATCCACTTGTTCTCACGACACTTGTGCACAAACTCCAGGCTGTGCTTCTTGAACGTCGTGACCGCGTACAGCGTAAAGTCGTTGTCCGAGGCCACCAGGGTCGCCGACCGCGGCACCACCATGGGAGCCACCGTCTCGTACAGCTTCAGGAATTCCTTGACCTGCTGGGCGGGCACCGCAACGAGGTGCGTCTCGATGTATTCGGAGTCTTGGACGATAGTGCGAGGGTCGACCACCGAGGCGAGGGATTTAGTAGACAGATTGCCCCTGTAACCATCAGCCCATACCCTTAACTTCACATAACAAGATATCCACTCACGTCTGCTTCCGCTGCAACGTCGCCAACGTATTCTTAACCTGATTGTACTGGGTATATTTCGTGCGGATATCATTGTCGATACTCGCCGCTTCCTACTAACCGTCAACATTCCCCACAATCCCACAGTCCACAACATAGAGGTATATATCAACCCACCTTCTGCAACGAATCAATCAATTCCGCCAACGGCTTATCAGCCCGATACTTGACCTTATTCCACGAAAACGTGCGAAGGTACTGATCCACCGGCTCTAGAACCCGTTAACATCCATCCCAATCCCACTCCATCCAAGAAACACAGTATGTGTGTGGAAGCATACTATCATTCACAGCCTTCATCTTATCAATCTGCGCTTCATCGCCCTCCAGGATATTCTTCAGCGCATCGCCCACCTTGGCCACCACCCCCTGGCAAGCGGTCTCGAGCTTAGCCAGTTCGTCGGCCTGCTGGACGAGGGCATCGAGAGTACCGATCTTGAATTCCGGGATGGGGAAGGGCGCGACGGAGCCATTCTCGGATGAGACGGTGGTGGAGATGGCGTCAAGGGCGTCGTCGCGGTGGTGGGAGGGGGTGATGGACGTGGGGAGCGAGACGAGGAGGTATTTGGTTGATTTGGA
Source organism: Aspergillus ibericus CBS 121593 (assembly GCF_003184845.1). Classification (NCBI taxonomy): domain Eukaryota; kingdom Fungi; phylum Ascomycota; class Eurotiomycetes; order Eurotiales; family Aspergillaceae; genus Aspergillus; species Aspergillus ibericus. Next base: position 143,646 of record NW_020292147.1, read on the forward strand.
CATGGTGGCGGGGTTTTAAGACGTTGAGGGGCGGGCACGCATGAGGTGGTCTGGTGGTGCAGACGGTGAGGGGGAAGATGGCTGTGGGTGCTGGAGGTGAGGTGGTGGTGGAGTGGGAGCTGAGCTGTTGCGTTGCTGCGGTGCGGAGGAGCGATTGCGGTCGGTCACTCGGAGGCGGTCGGCGGTACTTGACTTCTTACGGAGTACATATATTGGGGTGGTGTCATCGGGGCCACGTTACTTTCTCGACAGTGGAGGAGATGTCAGTAATGGTATCTACTAGACTACTGGAGTTTCCTCGAATGCTCGGGGCATTTCAGGTTGTTGATGCATTCTCATGCGCCAGAAGAGGACACATACGACTAACTATATGTTCGGAAGCCGCCCTAAAGCGTCGCAGCATAGCCTACATACTAGAACACAATACCAGTGAGTGCGAGTTCCAATTGTGAGCATTAGTATTAATTACACATACAGCCTCGTACCCTAAGACTGCAATGTTTGAGCTGTTGTCGTGTTGACCGTCCCAATAGATACCTCCAGCCCTGCAATGGCGCATCTGCAGTGCTTCTAACCCCAAGCTCCGCCGCCATGCATCAAACACGTCGACAATCCTCACTCGAAGCAGCCATCAGTACACTTGCTCATCGTCGCAGCACCTCTGCACCAGCGGCAGCGCACCCAGCCCGTTAGCACCACCAACCAGCATCTAGGTACCCTAGGCACCAATAGGTATAAGCCTTCTCATTAGGCACGCACAGGCGATTCCACGACCAGCTCACAAGCACCCGAAACTCTTCCCTCTTATCTTATCTCATCTGTGCATATTTCTAGAAAAGTCCCGAACAAAACAGCCACCCTCACTTCGGAATCGAAATCGAGGCGCGGCTAGAAAGCGACTCCCTGCGCTGCTTCCTCAGCGCTTTCTCCGTATCCATGAGCAGGTTCTGGACCGATCTGCTTCCTCGCGCATTGGCCCTGACTCCATCATCGTTTAGAAGCTCCATCAGAGCGGCTTTCACCATGTGATCGCTGCCGCGGGATTCGCTGGCCTTGCTAGATGCGATGTGCTCGTCGTCTTGAGCGGGGTGGTAGGAGGTGGAGCGTTTTAAGGGTTGGACTGTGTGGAGGGTAGGGACTTTGGTGGTGGAGGCGGCGGGTTCATGGGTTTGAGGGTGAGGGTGAGTATGAGCATGAGTGTGAGGGTGGGTTTGGGATGGGGAGGCCATCTTGTTGGTGTGGTGATTTTTTTGTATTTCTGATGGAGACGTGGTAGATGATTTTGAGTGTGAGTGACTGGCAAAGGTAGGTAGGTAGCGGTGTAGTGTGGCTTTGTTCTTGTGGTTCTTTATACGAAGTTGATATCGAGACCGTTGTGAACACGATAGAGTGTCACTATGACGTCTAAGACATTAAGAAGATCTGCAAGGGGAGAAGGAAAGCAGATGATCGAGATACTTAAATCCTGGGCTGATTCGCGACGAATCTAACGAACAACAAAGAGAGTTGCAGTCCTGAATCTGAATTCGCCATTATTCACTCGGTATCTGCAGCAGACCGAACGGTTTCACCAGTCAATTACATCATAGCGGCTTATCACTGGGGACCTTCGTCGGATCGTCTGATTTGGGTTCACTGCATCGACCATTCAGTGTTTGAAAGGGCATTGAGGATTCTATTATTGAAGTTGAATTCAGTTATCATTCAGAAGTGGCTGATGATGATATCTGGTTGGGTGGGTGAACGAATCCGTGTATCTGAGAGATCGCTGATTGGCGGGGTGCGATGCCGGCATCATCTTGGTGGATGGAGTGCCGGTGGTTCGATTGGTGACGGCCACTGTACTTCTTGCCATCAGGGACTTTTTCTTTGTCTTATGATGGGAAGTTGAGTGGCTTCTCCCCGGGCGGTGTATACATGACCTTCTCTATTAACTTGGCTGCCTCAATCTGTATCTGGAATTTGTCCATGAGCTCGCAAACACGTCATGGTCATGGTGAACTGACATTGTGACCAGTGCTCGGATTAATCATATTGATTTAACCCCTGCTTTGTGGCCATGGTTATCAGTATTGCTGACGGCAATATGCTCAGGGTATTGTCATGCCACCCAGTGAACCGGCATCGGGTCGATCGTTTGTCTCGCATGCTGACAGGGAATTTCCTTGAGATTATCGAACAGGAGTGTGGCTTGAAATTGTCGAAGGCAACACATCATGGCAAGGGCGGTCACCAAACTATTGCGGTACAACTCACCGCAAAGGTCAAAGCCCATCTACTCCCGACTGTAGGATACAGACGACGCTAAAGTCATCGCTCACGTGCAGAATAGGAATAATATCGAACACCAGATATCTATATGTACAAACCAAATGCGGGTTCCATCCATCTATACGCCTGTTAAATGATGTCGCGATGACCGTTGAGTTCAAGTTCCATGTATATATAAGTACTTTAGATCAAATCTAGATCGGGATCAGATGAAGCAATTAGTTGGTGATGTTGTAAAGGGTCGACATTGCCTGCATGTCTGATTAGCCTCTTCTTAGTCAACGGATCCGCTGAACCTACCGCCGCCTGCTTCGGCTCAATAAATAAGGCTTTCGCCTCCACCAGCACCACCGGCTCCTGGCCATCTTCGGGCAGAGTCTCGATCCGACCCTCGACCCAGGCCTTGCGACCCTCTACCTTGACCGTTTCTGCCCGCAAAACAGCATAGTTCCCGGCCATCGCGGGCTTACGGTAGTCCAGGTTCAGGTTGGCGGTCACGCCCACCTTGTTCGGCAACGCGGGAAAGCAGCACCGACCCATGGCCTCATCCAGTAGCGTAGCCAGCAATCCGCCGTGAACGATCCCCGGGTGACCGCAGAGACTTGGCCCGAGGTAGAAAAGCGACACCAGACTTTTCCCGCCCTCTTCGCAAAACACCAGCGGCGGCGCCACGATCTTATCGGGACCAGCGAGCGTGCCACCCGTGAGCGTGCGCGCGCGCAGGTGCTCGGGGATCTTCATGTGTGGGCGGGATTCCGTAAATGCAGGGTTTTGGCGCAGCGAGGCGGCCAGAGGGTGGGTGCGGATGTATTCGTCTACCTCCCTGGCGAAGTCGTCGTGAGGGACGAAGGCGGAGAGGGTCTCCTCGTCGGTGGTGAGAGTGACCGTCATCATGCGCGAGACTGTTTGCGAGGTCTGGTAGACTAAGCCGGCAGTGAATGCGAAGATGGCGATTGTGGTGAACCCGACGAAGCGGCGAAAACGCGAACGAGGCGGAGGTGTTGGAGTGGAGGAAGAGGCTGCGTCTGAGTTTGGAGTGGTCAGCACTCTCTGTGGGCTTTTTCTTTGGGTTGTTATGGAATATAAACCCTATCCAGTGGCGTTCTGTATGGAAGGGAGGAGCACATACCAGCAGGAGCAGTCGAGAAAGCTTTGGGAGAAAGCCTCGGCGACAAGGAGGAGCCTCGGGACAGAACAGAAAGCCGGCTCGGGGCAGTTATAGGCAGACGCGACAGAGGGCCAGCGAGAACGAGTCTTCTGGAGATGGTAGTGGAGCCCAGCATTGTTGGGACCGGTGGCATGGCGGCGAGTCTGGACTCTGGTGAAGTTGGAAGAAGGGGGAAAAAGGAGAGTGGCCTGGATTGGACTGGCAACGCCGTGGAGCCCCTCGACCGATCAGATCAACCTAACCTCGATACTGCGTTATTGCTTTTGCGGAGCCATCCAAGACCAACTTCAATAATCTTGAGCGTGTCCCAGACTCTCTGGAAGCTGACCATGGATCCCATCGCGATTTTCGGTCGGCGGATTCACGCGATTGGTGGCGGGCGGGGCGGCGCTGCCTCGAACCTCGGCTGCCTCGCAAGGGGCGTGCAATTGACTTTGAATATCCTCATGCTGATCGAGGGAGAGCCGATAGAGGACCAGAGGTTGAAAGAATGAAGACAGATCTCATCCTCCTCTCATAGCCTGTGATGTGGAGTTGGCTGGTCGTTGGCATAATGTAGGAGAGAGGCATCCATCAGCCCCATCCATCTCCGATCATTTACTCCGCCTCCGCATCTTATCTGGTTTCTCCTCGTCCTCTCTTCCTCCTGCTCGTCAAATACGGAGTAGCTTGCTCCACTCTACTGCTAGCATCATCTTAATCTACATTAATCTACAAGTCAACACACATACAGACAATGAATCAGACAACGCTCTTCATAGTAAACACAGGGCTCGGGCCCCTGTCACACAATGACCCCTTTCACGCCAGGGACAGACGCTAGAGGTCTTCCCTGAACGATCATCGTCGCTCAAGGTTACATTGCATCGAACATCCTTGTCAGTCATTTATATCAGGGGCATGCCATTGCTTCGACTGTCGGAAAGGATGTCTGCCATGCCCCTCCCCGCGGGGACATGGTCTCATTCCTTCCCCCTTGATGGCGGCCAGCATGCCAGTGTGATTTTGTAAACCTCCAGTTCCAACACGTTGGTCGCTCACTTTCTGCCATTTTTTGCTCCCTTTCCTATCGTCGAGATGGTTCGCTGGGGATATTTGGCAGTGTTAGCCCTTCCTTGTATCGTGAGCTGTACTGGCTCTTCCGGGGCGATCGACGACTATGATGTCCTCCAATATATTAATCCCCTCATCGGGAGCGCTAATGGAGGTACGCGCTGAATCACACTGTATTTTGTCTACAATCAAACACCCAGCTCACTGTCTTGGTATTTAGGAAATGTCTTCGCGGGGGCAACAATCCCATATGGCATGGCCAAGGCTGTCGCTGATACGGACTCGGTAAACAACCAGGGAGGCTTCGCCTACGATGGCAGCAGCATCACTGGATTTTCTAGCATGCACGACTCGGGAACAGGAGGGCAGCCCTCTCTGGGTGTATTCCCTCTGTTCCCCTATGTTGCCTGCACAAACGACGAGGTCGATGGCTGCGCGTACCCTAAGAAGGCCCGGAAGACCTCCTACGTCTCCGGATCGGTCAAATCAAGCCCTGGGTACTTTGGGCTAAACATGAGCTCAGGTATTCAGGTGGACATGACGACTGCTCACCATACCTCTCTCTTTCGCTTTCAGTTTCCCACTGACAAGCCATCGAGCCCGTTGATCTTGCTGGATCTGTCCGACCTGTCCGATACCCGCCAGGATAATGGAACTATCTCGGTGGATCCTACAACAGGCCGCATGACAGGCCATGCGCGCTTTTTGCCCAGCTTTGGAAGCGGCTCTTATGTGCCTTATTTCTGCGCAGACTTTCACGGAACCGCGGACATTCGAGACAACGGCATCTTTGTTGATGCGCGGGCTAGTGCGGACGTCAAAAATCTTACCATATCGCGTAGCATAAATGGATATCCTCTTCCGGTACGTACATATCCGTTTGTACCACTACCAATGCTAATGTGTCTTAGGGGGGTGCTTTTATCCGATACAATTCTTCCCCGGACAATATGATCCATGCTCGAGTGGGACTGAGCTTCATCAGCAGCGAGCAAGCATGCGGAAATGCCGAAGCCGAAATTCCCGACTTTGACTTCAACAAGACCTATACTGCAGCTGTAGACATGTGGAAGCAGAAGCTGGCCCCGATCCGTGTATCACGGACTGGAATCAACTCGAGCGTTCTCACCAACTTTTACAGCGGCATCTACCGGACCATGGTCAACCCGCAAGACTATACCGGAGAGAACCCTCTGTGGAGCAGCACAGAACCATACTTTGACTCATTCTACTGGTATGCGGCCTGATTTTGGCGTGCAATTCTTTACTGACTCCTGCAGCCTGTGGGACTCTTTCAGGTCCCAATTCCCGTTTCTAACAATTTTCGATCCGGCGGCACTAACTCGCATGATCCGCTCGTTGATCGACACGCAGCAGCATCTGGGTTGGCTCCCAGATTGCCGTATGTCGCTTTGCAAAGGTAGGCATCACGTCCGCTTGGAATAACTGAAACTGAACATTGCAGGCTACACGCAGGGTGGCTCGAACGCCGACGTCATCTTAGCTGATGCATACGTCAAAGGCATCTCCGACGGTATCGATTGGGACGCAGGCTATGCAGCTGTCCAGAAGGATGCGGAAGTTGAACCGTACGACTGGTCAAACGAGGGCCGCGGCGGGTTGATGAGTTGGAAAGCGTTAAACTACATCCCCGTGGAAGACTTCGACTACATCGGCTTCGGCACCCTCACTCGGAGTATATCCCGTACGTTGGAGTACTCTTACAATGACTTTACTATTGCACAAATGGCCCGGGGCTTGAACAATACAAGTGATGCGGAGAAGTACGAGGGCACCTCGCAGTACTGGCAGAATCTCTTCCGAGCAGACCAAACCTCCTACCTCAATGGTACTGATACGGGATTCCAGGGCTTCTTTCAGCCCAAATATTTGAACGGTACATGGGGACATCAGGTCCGTCAATCCTGTTATTGTACCCACGGTGCACTGAGCTGACTGTGCAGGACCCTTTGACATGCTCCAACATTGACACAAGCGGGAGATCCTGCTCGTTGCAGAACAACGCAGCGGAAACCTTCGAGTCCAGCATTTGGGAGTACCAATTGTATGTCCCACTTAATACCAATTCCAGGAGGATTCACCCTAACCCAACCAGCTTTGTCCCCCACAACATGGCGACTCTCGTGACCTTGCTAGGTGGACCCGCCCAATTCGTCCGCCGACTCGACTACCTTCACGACCAAGGCATCACCTATATCGGAAACGAGCCTGCCTTCCTCACCGTCTTCCAGTACCACTACGCGGGCCGCCCAGGCAAATCCACCGCCCGCGCCCACTTCTACATCCCCCGATACTTCAACCCCACAACCACCGGCCTCCCCGGCAACGACGACTCGGGAGCCATGGGATCCTTTGTCGCCATGACCATGATGGGCCTGTTCCCGAACCCCGGCCAAAATGTATATCTCATCACCGCGCCCTTCTTCGAGTCCATCAACATCACCTCCCCCCTCACGGGGAAAACAGCCACCGTCAGCACCGTCAACTTCGACCCCACGTACCAGAACATCTACATCCAGTCCGCCACGCTGAACGGACAACCGTATACGAAAAGCTATGTCGGTCATGAGTTCTTCACGCAGGGACAGGAATTGGTGCTCGTGCTGGGACGGAATGAAAGTTCCTGGGGCACTGAGGCTGAGGATCTGCCGCCGTCGTTGTCGACGAGTCAGGTGCTACGTTAACTTTCGGATGACTGGTTGTAGTTTACAGCGGACTGAGCCGTTATGGGTTGAGTAGATTACAGGGTTATACAGCTGCATTGATAGATGGCTACAGTGTTAGAACCTGTCAATCCAATTGAGTATCTTAACTGTATATCTCAGATCAATCAATTACAAGTAACCTATATGTAACATGTACGCTTACTCTTAGAACTGGATTATAAGGAAGCACTAACAATCGCATAAACTCGCTTTTTATAAGAAACACAAAAGCACAGGGTTGAGCCCACACTACAAGAGAAAAGTAGAAGAATCAATCATAATAATCTATTTACACACATCAAATATCATCATCAGGGGAATCTATTGTTGAAACCAAGCCAAACACCCATCACCACCCTCTTAGAGTCCCATCAAGCCTTGGGCCGGTAGAACTTGCTCTCCACCCAGGGCATACCCGTGACGGTAGCCTTACGGATCCGGTTCCGAACGAGGATGCCGACCTCAGTGCCCTTCTTGTGAAGTCCATTCTTGATGTATCCCATGGCGATGTTGGTGCCGCCCAGGGAAGGACTAGGGAGACCGGAGGTGATGACACCGATTTGGGTGCGCGATTCGTCGTTCAGGTCGACGATGATGGCGCCCTCGCGGGCTGGAGATCCCTTCTCGACGGTGAAGCCGACACGGCGTTGAGAGAGAGTCTTGGGGGAGGCGACCTGGGGGAGGATGGAGGAGGCGCCGTTGAAGTTGGCGGTGGCGGGGTCGCGGCGCTCCTTGCCGACGAGCCAGGTCAGGGAGGCGCCGGGAGGGGTTTGGGAGGTGGAGATGTCGCTGCCGTAGAGACACATTCCGGCTTCGAGGCGGAGGGAGTCACGCGCGGCGAGACCGGCGAGACGGACTTCGTCGGGGTTGGAGAGGAAGAGGTCGGTGACGCGGGCGGGCAGGGAGGCATCGCTGGCGGTGGGGATGGAGATCTCGAAGCCGTCTTCGCCGGTGTAGCCGGTTCGGGAGATGAGAAGGGGCTCGGGGGTGGTGGTGCCGTCGGGGAAGGTGAGGTGTAGCTCGCGGCAGTTGCCGAAGTAGAGGGTGGAGAGGTCTGAGTTGGTGCCGTCGGGGGAGACGAGGGATTGGAGGACGGAGGCAGCCTTGGGACCCTGGAGGGCAACCAGGGCGCGGTCTTCAAGGATCTCCCACTTCAGGCTGTCCGCGCCGTGGGTCTGCTTGTAGATGTCGATTTCGGCTTGTAGGAAGGCCAGGTCCTCCGTGCGGCGGCCGGCGTTGGTGACGAAGTAGAAGGTGTCGTCGGTACGACGGGTGATGACGGTGTCATCAACAATGCCACCGGTGCCTTCTTCAAGGAGGCAGGACAGGGTGGATTGGTTGTGCTTGAGCTTATCAAGGGAGGAGGGAGTGACCTTCATGAGGAGGTCGAGGGCGCCGGGGCCGCTGAGTTGGTGCTGGACCCTGGAATTTGTTAATTAGGAAGCCTCTGGGCAAAGGGGTGAAAGAGAATACGTACATATGGCTCACGTCAAAAAGACTGGCCTTTTCACGGGTCCAGTGGTGGCTCTCGACATGGCTGAGATCGGAATACTGCAAGGGCATGGAGTACCCCGCAAAGGGGACCATTTTGGCGCCCCGGGCCAGGTGCAGGTCATACAGCTGAGTTTTCTTCACTGGTCCTGATGGAGCAGCAGATGAGGCATACCGCACGCTTCCCTGGGCAGCCAGCGAAGCAACTCGGGGAAAGGGACGAGCAGCAGGGACGGTGACGCCCGCGGAGCGGAGAGCGCGCGGAGAAGTAGATAGCGGCCGCGCGAGCAGTGCGGAGCCATTGGCAGCCACAGGGGCGGCGCGGCAGAGCGAGCTCGAGCCGAGGAGGTGAAGGCCTCTTCTCATGGGACGCACAGCAGACATGATGGACAATTGCTGTAGGATAAGGAGGGAAAGAGGATGAGAAGAAGAGAAGATGAAGGAGAAGTACGGAGTAGTGAAGGTCATTCCTCCAGCGCCGCTGCGGAGAACCCCGATAAGCGGGAAAGTCACATGCTGATAGGCCATCTCCGCGGGAAGCGGCGCCGACTCGCGAGCTAAGGTGGTCCGTGCTTATCTTCGAATTCGACTGTCTACATCTCACACTTTTGGCTACATTAACGCCCTTCCGCAGATTGGAGGGCTAGATGCAGCTCCTAGTGTAAGCTAGTACATGCCCAGTTGTATTCTCAAAGTGGAAATGAGAAAGTGTGAGTGTATAAGCCTGACATCTAGAAAGATTTCAACCCCCTCAGGTCGGGGTTTTGATTCTACTGTGTTCTGCATGGATTAGGCCTCTGCGAGTTGACGTCTGATATAAGATTATAAGGCCCAGTACTAGGAGCATGGCAGCTACGCATAGGCTATCACACAAGAATCTCATTTGCATGATGGTCGCTAATGCCGCCTATAGATACCCCACCAGCGGTTCCGGAGTGGATCAGTCGATAATCAACCTTAGCCAACGGAGTATACGGGGTACTAGTACTAGCAACTCTCCGGGAATCATCCCAATGGTATATATAGATAGGTGATAAATCCAAATGCCCACGTTGTCCTGGCACAGCATGGTCAGACACGGACAGGGATATTCTCGAAACCGCTTAGCTCCGCGCCACGATACAAGCCCGCCCTCGCGTCTCTCTCCATCCCCAACTCCCTTACCCCCCTCCCCACCATTCCCCATCACTTCAAAACCATGGATCTCACTCACGACGAATGGGAAGCCCACGTCGCCAAGAAAGTAGAAGAATACCGCAGTATCATCCAAGGCACCGACATCTACGAGAACTGCGGCAACCGAGTAGTTGAGTCGCGAACCACGCATGGGCAACTCGTCGCCGTGAAGATCCAGCCAAAGAAATGGTTCCGACGTTCCGAAGCCGCCATGATGCAGTATGCATCTGAGCAGAAGGGGATTCTAGCGCCCCGGGTCCTGGGCTGCTATGATGTGAAACCGAACATGACGGTCACAGTGACGGACCGGGTTCCTGGCGAGTCGCTGGATAAGGTGTGGCATACTTTGACTAGATTGCAGAGAGAGACGATTCAAGATCAACTGAAGGAACAGGTAGGTGCCTAATTGATTAGTGCTATGGTCTGGGAGGTAACAGCGCTCATGTGTTTCAGGTGCAGGAGTTTCGGAAATACACGCAGCCGTATATTGGTCGATTGGGGAAGACCAAAACGTATAATTTCTTTGATCGGTTGCATAATCACGATATGGGACCGTTTGATTCGGAAGAGGAGTTTGATGAGTGGTGTTTTGCGAGAGTGAAGTTTCCTCTGCAGCAAGCGTTCTGGAAACGATACCTGCCGAAGATGAGGGATAAGAAACCGTCCAGGTTTGTCTTGACGCATGGTGATCTGGCGGCGCGGAATATCATAGTTCAGGATGGTCGGATCACTGGCATTGTGGACTGGGAATATAGTGGGTTCTTTCCGGAATATATGGAGTATGCACTGGCCACGGTCATTCATGATGGTATTGAAGACTGGTGGCTTCCGGTGTTGAAGAAGGTTTTGGAGCCGTCTGGGTATTTGCGGTCTAAGTTTGTTGCAACGATCAAGGACCGAGGGTGGTAGTCTTCCCTCCCAATGTTTGCTTTTTTTGGTTTCTTCGTATTTGTAGCATCGTGATACCTCATGCTTTTGATATCCTAATTGCCTGGAATTGATGACTCGAAATACAAACTCGGCCCTGGGATCAAATTTGTCATCTTCGCATTGTTCTGTCTGGGTAGCTATCCTCTCTTCTCGTTTTGATTTTTGGTTCTCCTTTGAGGTGGTGACAAACTGCCTCTCTACATGTTGAACAATGAGAACTTGGATGTCTCATGCTGTATGGGAGCCAGATCCACAGCACTACCGTTGCTCTTGTCGTGAACGGAGGCGTCTGGGTGTTGTCCGAAGAATGGCAGGAATCTACCGGCATTTAGGGACATTGGGGAATCGATGAGCATTTCAACCATGGGAAATGGGGTGATCAGGTGTTTTCACTAACAGTTTGTGGTGGATCGTTTGTTGGTAATGTCGAAGATGGACCAATGCTCATGGATCAAGCAATGGACTTTTGATGGTAGTGATGAGATCGGACCAAAGAGTGATGAATGATTATACTATTTACATAAAAAACCTCGAGGCAGAAAAGTAGCCAGTCACATGGCATGAGGTCTAGTACTATAGCGGGAAGGTGCTATCCTCAGGCAGACCTGCTGCTTTCCCCATCTCCTGCTTGAGTCTCTACCGGCTTGTTCTTGTGAATATGAAGGCCCTTCGCTCACGGCTAAACAAGAGAACTATCTGCAGCTCATCGTCGAGAAATATTAGGCGCTACATCTGGCTGATTTTGAAGGGGACATTTTAATACGGCTGTCAGTAGCCACACCATGCATTGACGACTCCTTGTCAACCGGCGCTTGTCATGCACCAGCAGAAGGTCAGCCCACAATTCAGTGAGTGGGGGGATGTGTTGCCGCGAATGGCAGGGGATCGTGCAGTAGTGCTGATCCATCAGGGTTCCGCATCTGTGCACCGACCATCAGCCTTATCTGGCGTAAGCCAGTCCTGAGGAGTGAGGAATGGACAGGCAGAAGCATACCCTGTTAGTCTGTCAGTACTCCGTACTAGTAGTTAGTATACATGCCAGTCCGGTCAGGTGACAGCCCCTGGACGGGAAGAACCGCCCCTCTGGGCCAATCAGCAGCTGCAAGGCAGAATCACGGCGGGGAAGTCAGTCTCCCTTGCCACGCCTGCATTAGTTTGACCAGCCAAACTGCAAGGGTCTTCAATATCTTGAGGGAGAGGTGGAACTGGCTTTTGAATATGACTGAGGCTCGGAAAGATGCACCTACAGGGAGCGGAAATGAAAAGACAAAGAGCGTTTTCACATAGGTCCAAGACTGGATGCCGCACCTGTCGGTTAGTTCTCTTCCTTCAAAACCAAGCGACTGGGCTCCTACTGCTAGGTGAGCTAACCCCCCGATGTGTGTGTGTGTGCGTAGATTCCGCCATGTCAAATGCGACGAGACCCCGGGCGCATGTCGCAATTGCACTTCTACCGGGCGCAAATGTGAAGGATACGACCAATATCGCCTGCCGATGCGCTGGTCATCGACCCCCCGAACGTCAAGGAACCTTGCCATCAGCCTGCCGGGAATGACTTCCGATGAGCGCCGGTGTTTCCGGTTCTTCGGGCATCATACCGTTTCGATGATGGTGGGGTATGCAGAGTCGGAAGTATGGCAGCAGTTGGTGTTGCAGATGAGCCAAAGCGAACCCGCCATCTGCCATGCAGTGGTTGCGCTGAGTGCCATTCATCAGGAATATGAGGGGAAAGGTATGACTGTAAAGCCCGACCACCGGGCCCATCGATTTGCGCTGGAACAGTATGGTCGGGCAATGTCAAGACTTTGCAGTCGCATACAGTCCAACGATCCGCAGGTGCGGGAGATTACGCTGATGTGCTGCATCATCTTCGTGGTTCTGGAGCTTCTCGAAGGCGAGTACAAGAATGCTTTCGCTCATCTGCGGCAAGGACTAGGTATTCTGGACGCTCATTCGGGCCATACGTCGGCAACAGAACGCTCGCTTGCACAAGCGTTCCTGCATCTGAATGTACTACGATCCCATTACGGCCATTCGGACGTTAGCATTACTATCCACCCTCCTCAAGGCAGTGTGGCCGAAGTAGTCTATGAGAGGGTGAAGATTCGCAGCCTGTCAGAGGCCAAAGAGCGCATGCTAGTTCTGATGAACAATATCTTCCATTTTCAGTCCCGCTGCTACGTCTTGTTCCGGGGCGACCTAGCGACGGATATCTTCAGCCTCTCCGCACAGCAGGGCAGATTGCAGTGCCAACTGGACGATTATAGGGCAGACCTCGAGGCATTTGTCTCGATCCACAGCACCCGGCACGCCTGGACCCTGAGAGAGATTCGGAGCGTGGACTTGATCCAATTGCATCTGGAGACCCTAGTCAGCCTCCTGGGAGGCTCCCTGGACACGACGGAAATGGGCTTCGACCGATACCTACCCGAGTTCAAACGAATGAACGAGTTCTGTGAGCGAATCATCAGCAGCTTCAGACGGGAATATAAGGAGACGAGCCGTCTGCCAAGCATGATCATGGACATGGGGTTTCTGCCCGCACTGTTCTGGTCGTGCGTGAAATGTCGGGACCCGGAAACCCGACGGCATGCGGAACAATTATTGCAGGTCTGGCCGCATCGGGAGGGAATTTATGACTCCCACTTGGTCTCGCTGATCTGCGAAGCGATCATCGCCATTGAAAGCGAAGGCCAGGACGAGGCGGGATTTATCCCCCAATCCGCGCGGGTGCAGACCCAGATCGTGGAATTCGCCGAGGACCGGAGTCACATCGTGATGAAGTATACATTAGCCGGCTCTGGGGCTTGGGGTACGGACGAGCGAGAGCGGGTGATTCCGTTTGAAGGTAGAGAGGCACCAGCGTGAAGAAATAATACCAGTGGGCCTACAATGGCCCAGTGACTTTTCAACATACCGCCTCTAGATGAGGCAATGGTGACACGGCAGGTATTAACGGCGCAGACCCCCTACCACCTGCTTACCACAAGAATTGTGTATCCGCCTCTGCATCTAAGTAACACAGATAATAAGAAATTGATCAACCGAACCGAAAGACTTAACCTTGCATTCAGGTGCAATTACCGAGAATTCATCACATTGCATCCGCTTGTAGATCCCATCCAAAGCATGGGGCAGAGAGAGAGAGAGAGAGAGAGAGAGAGAGAGAGAGAGAGAGAGAGAGAGAGAGAGAGAGAGAGAGAGAGAGAGAGACAGAGATAGCTAGAGCGCGCGCGACAAAAGGCTTGAAACAAACTAAACAAAAACATCAACCACACCCCACAGTAAACACAAATCCACCTCAATACACTCTACCCAATAGTCAAGCTATATACGTCCCCCCTCCACACCTCTCTTCCCCTCTCTCCAGACCCCAAGAAAGTACTAGTACTCAGAGAACGAGTGCTATCTGTGATGCAGTACCTCACCCCATCGCATAGATATAAGAAGCAACCTTGACAGTGCATAGATTTATCCCGTTTAGTCAGTCACTTTCTTCTTCTTCTTTTCTTCTTTATATCTCACACAGCTAGGCTTCGAGTCAGTTCTGCACCTCCTCCCCATGTATGCATATTCTAGTACTATTGTAGGATTGCGCTGACTTCTAAGACCAGATTCAATCATGTGGAGGTTTATTTCTAATTGATAGGGGGGCGAATTCGTTGCTTGTTGGAGACTATTATGTATAAACCTAATAGAAACAGTCCATTACTGTGTAAAAGAAGGAATAAGGATAGGATACCTTCAACTGTTCAGTTAGCTGTTTCATGAGTGGGTCGTGGGGGAGTTAGCTGTAGGAAGCGTGAGTGGTTAACTAAGGTATCTATCTCCACTTTCTGTTTAGGTTAGGTTAGGTTATGTTATGTCACTGTGGTACTACCGTGTCTACACATTAAGATTATCGAATTACCCTACGATCTATGGCTTACAAAGTAACGAATTAACTACTATCACTATATCATGCCCATGGAGACATAGAACAAGCGTGCATAACCCCATCATCTTGATGTCAGGTACACGGGCAAGTCTTGTTCTGTCGATGGGCAGTTCATTGTTATTGCACCCATGATGACATAACGATGGGTTATGTCAAGCAACGCAATAATAAAAACTAAGGTGGAAGAATAAGAAGTGCGGATATGTTCCAACGGAACATGCATAGCAGGAGGGAAAAAGAAATCGTTGAAGATCATCATTAACGTTTTTTCGTTTTTGAGAGTGCTGGATCAGAAGTTCGTCGCTTGCCTTGGCTTTCCGACTGGATGGACGTCATTAAAGGCCGGTGTTAGCACACGAGAAAGGACTTCCGACGGTGCCTTCTCTGTAACTGATGATTACGCTTTCGATGGATGCCTGTGGTGATAGTTAGGATTGATTGCATAGCGCAACGGGGAGGGGGCTCACATAAGTCCCGGGTCCGAGGAAAAAGAAACCCGCCAGAATAAGGATGACGTTGATGATTGCGCCAATCCAGCCGCGGAGGCCACGGTTTCGGTAGAAATTGGGTCCGTAGTCTTCCCGGCGCATGCGCAGGTAGGCGGTGCCCCAGAAGATGAAGCCGAAGAAGGAATCGAAAAGGGAACTCATGATCGATTCCAGGTCGGAAAAGAAGGGAATCACCTCGGCGATGATGAAAGCGAGGATCCACAGGATGGTGAGAATGCCGGTCCAGGCGGCCCAGCCGACCACAGTGTGGTTGCCCTTGTGGCGGGTGCCCTCGAACATGCGGAAGAAGATGAAACGGGCCGACACCGAGGCGTACAGCACGCCCAGGAAAATCAACGTCGGGATCATGAACGAGAAGGACACCTTCTTGTAGACCTCATTTCCCAGAGAGCCGAAGGCCGGGGATGTGATGTACTGGTTACCGGTGTAGGCGTACACAATGGCACCGACCAAGCTGAACACGATGATTTCGGCGATGGTGACGGCGGTGACGGATTTCCAGAAGTCCTTGGGCTCCTTCATTTCCGCAATGAAGCTCGGAAGTGTGATCTGCCCAATGAAGGTGTAACTGATATTCAGGAACGCACTCATTCCTGATACAAAGGTCGTTCCAGAGACTGGGATCGCTTTCACGATGCGATCTCCCATCTCCGGGGTGTAGCCCGCCGGATGGTCCTCAATGGCCGAGAAAATGACGGCGAGCATGACCGAGACAAACGTGGTAAATGCTGACAGAGTTGCCACCTTGGACAGAGCACTGAAGGTCCGGGGGAGCGAGCAGACCAGTGAGATAACTGCTGTGATCAGCGAGAACACAATGGTGCAGGTGCCGTGACCACTGATGGTGTTTAGATACTCGGCGCCGACTAAGCAGTGCAAGCCCTATTCCACATTAGAACTTCTGATCGGACAGCGAACGACATGGTGAGTACCTGGATGAAGGTGTTGTTCAACAAGAACATGACTGCAGTGAGATACCACACGACTTTGGAGTCCCAAAAGATCATTTGGCCAATGTCGCAAACGTCGCGAACATGGGGATGTCGCAAGCAGAATTTCCTGCACAATATAAGCAATGATCTTGTCAAAAGCGCGACGTAGGTAGAACTCATACCAAATGACCAACGAGGTATACAGCACAATCAGAGCCATAAGCACCGTAAGGATCAAACCCGGGACCAGGCCAAGCACGGAATAGGACCATGGAAACGACATGATCGCCAAGCAAATATATTCAGAAAACAAGAGGGCAGCAGTCTAGTACGAAAGTGCACAATCAGCCATCGCGACCCGGCGTTTCGCATTCAATGCGTCCAAACAGACCATACGTACCTTCTGCCAGCTACAGGTCCGGTATTTGATCGAATTCTCCGATTCCATTTCAATCTGGCGACCAATTTCCCCCTCGGAATCAGAACCCGACCCAACCTGCTGCTTCTGGCCCTCGAGATCCATCTGCTTCAGCTTGTCTGCCGCTCTGGTATTCTCGGAGATGGACGACCGGCGGGAAATATCGCCGGGTTTAAAAGCGTGGGACTCCGCCATTTTATCGAGCGGACGAGCCGCAAGTGAAACGAGGCGTTGAAACTAAAGACGGAAGAAACACTAAAGGCCTTGGGATGCATGTACTGCTCTCGATGGGAAATAACCAGAGACCTGCAGGCGATAAGGTGTTAAGGTATAAGATATTAAGGATAACTGCAATGCGATCGGTCGTGGCGCAATAGTTCAGAGTCCCTGACTAGAGATAGGCAAAAAGTGAAGGGAATGAACGATGCCAGTGACGGAAGGTGAGAAGAGAAGAAGCACGGAGGAAGGATCTAACATCTTGGGTCATTAGATGGACCGGGCTAAATAGTAGATCTCGCTGGTCAGGCACGTGCCGCCGACTTACTGGAGATAACCGCGAGACGGATCAACACCCCAGGCCACAGAAGTTCCGAACAACATGCGCGACAAAGGAAAAGGCAAATCCAGAGCCTCGACGTGACGTGCGAGGCTGGGCAAGAAGAAACGATTGAAAGAAATCAATGCGAGGTGCAGGAAGAAAAAAAAATCGACTGAAAATCTGGATGCGCTTATTTCTTTAACCTGCAGGGAGGAGAACCGGGGGAGCAAGCTGAGGGCTCCCAGAAAGCGACTGGCGCGGTTTAGTTGCCTTGGCTGTCTCCCGGCAGTGATTTTTATCAAACGGACCGATTGAATCCAGACGAATGAGATCCAATGACCGGGCCCCAATGCAGCCGGCCAGCCCGACTGCCCGGAATGGCCGATGACAACATCACTGACCCGCGGGCCTGGGGCATCCGGCGCCATGACGTGCACCGGCGGGATTCCCCCCCGGCGAGCTGCCCGCCCAATACTATGTGCACAATAGATATATCAGGAACCGAAAGGCTAGACTAGATACATGCTATGGTACAAACATAGGGATCAGTCATGACACCATACATCGTAGGGTCATGGTACCTGATCTCGCACAGCCAGAGTATGACCGCAGAAGTATCGATTCCGCCCCCACGGCCGTAAAGCTCGACTCGGTTAGGTGCAGCAAGGCCGCGTTCAGGCCCACCCCCGTTTTCCCCCCACCGCCCATTGGTCCGTTCTCGGTACAACCTTGCCCGGGTCCCCACCAATCAGGGGCCCGCAAACGCCCGCCGGCGGAACCGTCCGATCGAGGCTGCCCCGCATCCGGCCACCACACTACTACTATGTATGTACTAGTACTCCGTACTTAGTAGGACTTGGGAGTGCCAGGAGGCCGCGACCCAGCCCTTGGCCGCCCTCCCAATGCAGCTGTTACAGCCACCCACCCTCGCAGAGATTTCCGCTCCAAGAGGAACCCAGGAATAAAGCGGTCCCCGTGGAAGATGCTACATAGGGCGAGGGTTAAAGTTGGCACTAGCACCAAGGTGGCATGACGCTGCTTATGCGCCATGCATAAGTGATGTTCCGGTCATATGATAGTATTTTCACATTGAACGGTTCCTCATCAGGCTGATGGCTGGATTCATGCATCGAGAGGCAACCGCCACACTGACTGGCTGCCTCTCAGCCCGTCGGATTAAGCCTTGAGCACGCTATGCGCTAACAGATGGCGTGATCTTCATCCACGTGTTGGTACTGACTTATGTAAGGGGCATCGCCCTCGCTAAAATGGCGCATCTGGAATGGCGGCACCTAGGACTAAGTAGGAGAAGGTTTTGTTAATAGTCAAATCTCACTACTCTATACTAACTACCACCTTCCTAGTAAACATCCTAGTTCGCCAAGTACTCAAAGTAGAACCAATTCTCCGCAACCGACATAGGCCCTGGTGCCTCTGGAGACACGACATTGCGACCAGAGACCGCGTGATTATTTATCGTCTCGCAGGTGTTATTGCTCCCGATTGATGGCAGACTCCTTGATTGAGGTCCTCAAAGGAACTGTATGACTGCGGAACCCCGGAGTTTCATCAACGGGACGGCGCAACTTCTGCCTTGTAGCCATGGCCACCGCTCGTTTATGTGTGGTATACACATTCAGTCGTGATCTCACGCCTGCACCCTATATTGTCTGTAGGGATAAACCTACAGTAGCAATAGAAGGGGGAAGCCAGATCGTTTAATTGTCGATCTAGGTGAGTGCTAATAGGAAATTGGCAATTAGAAGTGTCTCCCGACTGCCGTGCGCAGCAACGTGTCATAGGTGAGGTAGACGGCGAAGCTTTGCTTTCTAGCCAGAGGGTTTGGAGGAGAGAAGCGTTGCACCGTGGGCAGAGGTAGATGGCTGTAATGAGGAGACGAGCACTGATAGTCGCTGATAGCGGGTGTAGCTTTTCTCGATGTTGACCTCCGGAAGGAAGAGGACCACACACGCTCTTTGATAGAGATTGTAACCTGAGAATTGCAGTGTTTGCATTTCCCTCAAGAAGATTTGCTGAACACCCGACGAAATGGGGTTCCTGTCTGCAGTCGAGTAGCGCCATTATTTTGCAGTGGTGGCACGACACCAGCTGCAAGATGGCTCAATTTTGCTTAATCCTTAAGCCATGCGTATATAGCAGACTCCATATAGAAAGCATGTCGTATTCAAATTGCCCGTTGAGTAGGCCTGGATATCCCCTCGTGATATACATATCCAAGACCAAGGCAACGCTCCGGTAGCTTTCGACAGCCTTCTTCATTTCAAACCCAGCGGGCTGACAGGCCCCGACATAAGAGTTGACATGTTGCTCTTCTGCGTAGCAATCTTTCGCCAGTCCCAGAACTCATATGCGAGTCTGCCTCTTACCTCATTTGTAATCTTCTCGCTGCTTCTGAAAGGCATCGAGCCGCTTGGCATGACTTTCAATCCCTTGTTTTGGTTTCTCGCTGATGAGATGAAGTTTGCAGCAGCCAGTGTGAGACGAGAGTTGATGGGGTTATATAGTCATAAGAGTGAGACCCATTCACGCAGCGTGACGATGTTAGTGCCGGAGAGATCGGGTATAGTCAATTGATTTTATCGCCATTCGCCATGGGATCATTGCTGCCAGTGGGTGGCGTGAATTTTCATTCTGAAACCGTGCATTCTGCTGGGATTCTCTTCACCGGACATTTCAATGGCCCAGTACTCTGTATAGCCCCGTGACTTATCGCAGGCCTGACATTAACTCACACAAGGCAGGCAAAATTGAGAGAAGAAGTAGAATGCGCAAGTTAATGCTATGTTACTAATTGACTGGTTTACATAGTATTGGATAATAAGGAATGGAAATCGGTGAGGATTCGCCGACGGTTTTCGATAGGGTTGGTAGTTTCCCAATGCGGTAATAGGCGGGTTATACCTTCTTGAAAGAGATTACCGGTTGGTGTTTGTTACAAGGTGCGGTTGGTTCAGTTCTTCTCAATAGGTGTCTGCAACTGGCTGTCCGAGGCAGTGGATATGAAATTATGCTATGTGGCGATTGTGTTCATGGGTGAATTCAGCTACGGAGCCTGTCCTTGCTCATACGGGTCGGATATATTGGCCCTATATAGCTCATGTCCTACGTCTCACCAGGTGTATGATATCCAGACTACAATCATATGAAGCCAATTTGAACCAGAGGGTAACATGCTTTTGTGGTATCTGCAGTAAAAGATAAGTACAAGATCCGATTACATTCCCTCGTCCTCCCCGGCCAGCAGGGCCGCATAGTCGTCCGCAGAAGCAAAAGTAGGCAGATGCTTGAGCTTGCGCCTCTTCTTCCGGTCAGACTGCTTGTCATCCTTCGGAGACTCATCAGCCGCTCCGAGCTCCACGTCAGACGGCAGTTCCTCGTCACTGTCAATAAAGGCCTCGGCGTCCGAGACGTCCATGTCGAACGGATCTTCGTCATCAGACGGTTCCTCTTCCTTGGCTGCCTTGGCCTTCTTGGCCTTGGCCTTGGTCTTGGTCGGAGGTTCCTCAACATCCGAGACGGCAGCCTCCTCCACATCCTCCATCTCGTCATCCGAGTCGAGGTTGAGTTCGACTTCACTGTCGCCACCCTCTTCGCCTTCATCCTCGGACTGGTCATATGCGGACTCGAGATCATCCATGTCGAGATCGTCGTCACTGGCAGCTTCCAGGTCGGGGCGTGAGTCAACCAGAGCCTTCCAAATCTCAGACTCGGCATCGCTGGCTCCTTCCCCATCCTCCTCGTCTTGGTCAGTACCCTTGGTCTTCTTCTTGGCCTTCTCCTTATCTTGACCCTTTCCGATCCGGCTAAAGTACTCGTGGAAGAAGACATCCTCCGCAGCAACGTCCTCGGCCTTCTTCTTCCAGAACGCCTCCGAGTTGAGAGAGAGATGCTGGCCCTGCTTGCCCGCCGTAACCAACCGATCCTTGGCCTCGCTGCCTGCAAGAGGTTGCATGATGGAAGATCCACGGGTAAGCGCAGAGGCCTTGGGTGTACGGTAGACGAAGCGGTCAAGGAAGTGAGACAAGGTGTGCAACGTCATGTCGGGCTGTCCAGACATGGGCTTGTGGTCGAGAAGGTGAGCCGCGTTGACAGACACGGAGGGGTGGAAATGAGACAGATAAGGTAGCTAGATATGTATGAGTAAGGGTCTAGGACTTGGGATAAGAAATATACCTACCAATTCCCACAGGCACGTCCTATCGGCGTTACTGTGCTCGGGATCTCTCTTGCGGGGGTCGTATTGAGTGGATGGCTTCTTCTGTTCCAGAGCTTCGGGTTGCTCCTGCGGCTCGTCATCCTCATCAGGGACATCACGGAACACCTCCTCATCATCGCTATCGTTCTCTTCGGGTTGATCGAACAGAGAGGCGAGATCCGGGAACGTCTTCTCAAGTTCGCGGATCAAATAGAACACGCCACAGATGAAGGCAGGTTGGTGCAGTCCAAGGACTTGAATGATACGCTTCACGAACGCCTTCACACGACGAGTGTTCAGATCATTCTTCAGAGCCTTGAACAAGAGGTTGAGGTACAGCGACTGCTTGGATGAGGTAGCAACCCGCGGGTCGAGCAGAGACTCGTACAACGTCCGGTAGAAGCGATCAGCGCCAACCTGGTGAGAGGAAGTCAACTGCTGGATCAGCATGAGTGCCTGAATGCTGGTGTTGAAGTTTGCGGAGTGCGTGATGCGGAAGAGAGTATCAATGTGCTTAGAAAGACTGATAGACACGTTAGTTGTATCAATAATCGGGTGCATGCTATAACGTACCGGTCAGTGTCCGAGCTCGTAAATGGGTAGGATCGGTTGACACCGGTCAGAACCGCAGAGGTCAGTTTGTCCCGCACTTCTTCGGTCTGCGCCAGACCCTTGGCAGAGTCATCCTTTCCTTTGCCCTTGTTGTGCTTGTTGCCAAACTTTCCGTTCTTCCTGCCCTTGGTGTCCTTGTTAGGTTTCAGAAGAGCCACGAAGACCGAGAAGTAGATGTCAAGCAACTGCAATGCCACCTTTTCCTCTTTGAGACTCAAGACCGTCTGGTTCAGCGTGATCACGGCATAGTATTTGGCGTGTTGACTTTGACCAGGGCGGAAAAGAACCTCCTCAACGGCACTAATAATGGTAGGCTTCATCAGGGGATGCGCCTGCTCAAGCTGCAGGAGCAGGTAAGACGCCCGCGAGGCGATTTTCTTGGACGTATCTCCCAGCTTGTTGACCAGCAGGCGCAGGAGATTCGTTTCCTGCTCTGGCTTCTCCTTGAGCAGTTCATAGACATAGCTGACAGCTCTGGAGCGAGAAAACTCAATCTCATCATTGCACCAGACTTCCAAGATCTTAAGGACCTCGAAGAATTGGTCCTTCAAGAAGTGCTCATAGGCCCAAAAGATCAAGTGACTGTTCTTAAGACCACCGGGAAGAGCATCCCCCTCGGACCACTTGCTGCCTGCTCCTTGCAACGCAGCAATAAGATCGGGCTGGTTGGCAAAAGCCCGCAGTCTCCGATCACCAGGGAGCAATGTTCCTTGAGCAAACATATCCTTCAAGGATCTGAGAACTTCCACCGCCTGAGCACGACTGCGCTTCTTTCCAAGGGCAATCAGGTTCTCTAGTGCCTTGGTGTTGTGGAGAGGCGATTCCTGGACGGCAAGAGTCAAGGCAGAGGTCTTATCGCTAAGAGTACCGGTGGACATGATCGTGCTGTAGAACTTGTGGGACGAAGATGCGGAAGCCTGCTGTGCTTCAGCGTACATCTTGTTTTCCTTCTCAAGGAGCGACACGGCGTAGTTGTAGAAGCGATCCACCACATGGCGAGGTAACGACTTTGCTTGTGCTGTCGGGATGGAAGGCAGTTCTGTCATGTACCAATCGGATCTGGGACGGATAGACTAGAGATCGGATTAGAAGGTGGGAATTAGTTGGTCTGGTTAAACTTACGAGTTTGGCAAATTCCTTGGGGAAAACAACTTCGGGAGCGGTCTCTTTGGCTTTCTCTTTCTTGGTCGATTCTTTGCTGTCTTTCGGAGCTGGCGCGGGGGCTGGAGACTCTTTCTCGGAGACTTCCTCATCCATGGCATCATCTTCATCCTCCTCGCCATCTTCCTCGTTCTCCTCCTCGTCCTCCTCTTCAATATCATCTTCGTCGCTTGCTTCTTCCTCCTCAATCTCCTCATCCTCTAGGTCATCTGGGACAACCTGACCGGCGGCAGCCAGCATGCTCGACAGCTCCTTTCTGAGAGAAGCCTCGTCGGACTTGTTCTTCGGTTTCTTGTCTGTAGCATCCTCAACTTCGGAGTCGGAACCAATCCCAGCGAGCAGATCCAGATCATCTTCGGTGCCTCCAAGGGCCAAAATTTCCTGTCGAAGAACATCATCCTGACTCTCCTTCTTCGTCGTCGGCTGCTTGTTTTTCGAGATAACCTTCTCCTCCCTCGCGATCACCTCGCCGTTGCGGTCACGCTTCTTGCCTTTGTTGTTCTTGTCGTTGAAAGCCTGCTTAGGGCCTGGCTTCGGCGCATCATTCTTCTTCGGTGTGTCGTTGGATCCGGCCTTTTCCTTGTTGTTCTTGGGCTTCTGCTTGGCGGCGCTCTGGTCTTTCAGTCGCTGCTCGATCTTCTGTCGCAAGCCGGCAAACGCACTCTCCTCCAGTTGAGGCAGAGCATCGGCACCGGTGTTGGAGTCGTTCACAGAAACACCACCATCAGGGATGATATTGTTCGCTCCAGAGGAGCGCTTCCCCTTACCTTTGGCCATGACGGAATGTTAACGGCCAAATGCAAGTGTGATGATGGGGATTTGCTTCCACTTTTTTCTGCCGCCAAAAAATTGAGGAGACTCCCAGGCCGCCGGAGAAACGGCGGTCCGGACCCGCTGGCGGCGCTCGGACCATCCGAAGTCCTCGAGTTCCGCATGCTTCACATCTATTTACTTGGCAATGTTTCTTGCTTAATTCTCGTGTTTATCCATTGGCTTGGATGAACATAGCTGCCACGTGCTAAGGTGCTGCCCTTATAACCGGACCTCATGATTTCCGGGTTTCGCCCGGTTCCGGGCCGTTATTCGGGAATCAGTCGAGCACACTTTGGCATTGCTCGATTCCATAGAACATCAAAATGCGCCTTTCATGTATGACATCCCAGTCACCGCCAGCCAGCAATCTTGACGCTGATTATGTTAGGTGGATGGTAGAAGTCGGATCTCCAACTTCTGGATTCCAACCGGAGGCATTTCCAAAAAGCCCGTCCAGGGCGAAAAAGGTACCAACTATTGCAAGAGCGCTGCATCGTGACGGCTTCTAACGACGACCAGAGGATGCCAATGACCTCTTGGTTCGGGGTGGCTTTTTGCGACAGGTGAGACTACCTCACAGATCATGATTATGGTCCTAATCCGGCCCAGGCGTACTCGGGTATCTTCCATATGTTGCCTCTGGGCCTGCGTGTGCAAGATAAGCTAGAGCGTCTCATTGATAAGCACATGCGATCACTTGGTATGAGATTACGAACATTCTGTCTGTCTAGTGCTCTGTCTCATCGCACTAAATCGCTACAGGTGCCTCTAAAGTGTCATTGTCGTCTATATCCGCCCAGGAACTTTGGGAGCAGTCGGGGCGTCTAAAAGAGGGCTCTGAAGTAAGGATTCTGTATTCTCCTAACAAACTCCGCTCACTCACAACTATATCAGGTCTTTCGCTTTCATGATCGGAAGGAATCCCGCTTTCTCCTTGCTCCCACCCATGAAGAGGAAATCACCACCTTGGTGGGTCACCTCACTAAATCCTACCGAGACTTGCCGGTGCGAGTGTACCAAATATGTGAGTCAGTCATTCACAGCTGGAGCAACAGCTGACAACTCAATCTAGCAAGGAAATACAGAGATGAGCAACGGCCCAGGCAAGGTCTTCTTCGAGGGCGCGAGTTCATCATGAAGGACCTCTACACCTTCGACTACAATGTCGAGAATGCCCTGAAGACCTACGTGTCAGTAAAGACTGCTTACACCGAGCTCTTCAATGAACTCAAGATTCCTTATCTGGTTGCTGCGGCGGACTCGGGAAATATGGGCGGCAGTCTAAGTCACGAGTTCCATTTTGCCAGCTCCAAGGGCGAGGACACGGTTATCAGCTGCTCCAGCTGCGATAGTGTCTACAACGAAGAGCTCGCAGACGGGAAGGCTCACAGCGTTGATGACCAGCAACTTCCAGCTAGCCACGCAGCCGGTTTTGATACTGGAGAAGTGTCCGGTGAATCGGCAAAGGCGGTTTCCATTGGTCTGTGGATGGCCATATCACAAGACAAGAACGCACTGCTGCGGTGCTGGTACCCACAGTATACCCTGAAGGATCCTAGTCAACCGCCCGCCGAACGGGAAGTTAACTCCCATGCAGTCAAGTCCATAGCCAAGGCAGCCGGCATAGAGCTCGATATCAGCATTGAGAACCCTCTGAAACAGTGGGCCACTCATCTCAAGTCAGACGAGGCTTCGGGTCAACGGCCCCGCGTGGTGGATGTGTATGACTCACATGTGCGGGCATACAAACGGCCGCCATTGACAGACACCCTAGACGACGTCAGCTGCGCGGTGGAGGATATCGACTTCTCCAAACTGGACCGCTTTCCAGGGACCAACAACTACCTCAACCTGGTGAGAGTGCACGAGGGCGACCAGTGCTCCAAATGCGGCCAAGGCTTAACAAAGACACACAAGGCCACCGAGCTTGGTCACACTTTCCATCTTGGCACGCGGTACAGTGAAGTCCTACAAGCCTCTGTGGTGGTCGACCAAGCCCACCTCGACAAAGCGGACCGCTCGTCACTCTCTTCAAAGGATCAAATCGTCCCCATGCAGATGGGCTGTCACGGTATCGGTGTCTCGCGCATGATTAGCGCAGTCGCGGACAGCCTTGCAGATTCGAAAGGGCTCAACTGGCCCCGCGCTATCGCTCCGTACGAAGTCATTGTGGTCCCTGGCAAAGGATTAGAAGAGGAAGCGGAGAGAATATACGACGTGCTGACCTCAGAGCCCACAGCTGCGCTGGACGTGATTCTCGATGACCGTGACAAGCAAATGGGCTGGAAGCTAGGCGATGCCGACCTAATCGGATACCCCGTGATCGTTGTCGTCGGCAAGGGGTGGAAGAAGCAACGCACACTGGAAGTGCAGTGTCGTCGACTCGACGTCCGCGAGGATGTGGCATTTGAGGCTCTGCCGGAGTTTGTGCGTTCCTTGCTTGACAAGCTGTAAGCCTCGGCTGTGTCATGACAAGGCAGAATTGCGCCACAGCAGATACCACCTGTATAGCATACTGTATGATAAGACTTGGTAGTTGCGATAATATACCCCTCCATTCTGAGTGATCGGGCGCGCACCAGCCACAACCATAGCCCAGGGGGGTGTTAGCGCTGACGGCCTAAACCGCCTTGCAGTACTTAACGCAGTGACTGCCATGGACTGACTATATGAAAGATTCCCTCCACAGTGGTATCGTCAATAACTTACGAGTCAACCCTCCCTTGTCTTCATAATATAGGCTCCTTCCATACGCTCGATACACTCACACTCATTCTAGATAAATTCCCGATAAATCCTAAGTACGGAGTAGTACTCTTGGCCCTCCTACTTCCACTTCCACTTTGACCTCAACTTTTATCAACAAATCACACAATGACCACCACCACCACCGACCCCCGCATCCGAGTCGGCATCGCCGCCTTCATCTTCAATCCCTCGGGTCAAATCCTCCTCGGCCAAAGAAAAGGCAGCCACGGTGCCGTACATCCCCCCTTTTCCCCAGCTCCTCCTTCCAAACAAAACCCCAATCGACGACTACTACTACTAGTACCACCACTACTACACCAACACTAACCCTACACCATACAAAACAGGGACCTGGGCCCTCCCCGGCGGACATCTCGAGGCGCACGAATCCTGGGAAGCATGCGCGGCTCGCGAAGTGCAAGAAGAAACAGGTCTCTCGGTGCAAGAATTCCGCCATTTAACAACTACCAACGATGTAATCGTAATGGATGATGGGAATGAGACGAAGTACTACACGACGGTGTTTTTGGGTTGTGTGCTTTGTGATGGGGATGCGGTGCCGAAGGTTAGTTTGTTCCTTGGAGTCTGTGTGGGTGTGTGTGTGGGTAAATGATTCTCATTTAGGTTATGGAGCCGGATCAATGTGGTGGGTGGGAATGGGCTACGTGGGATGAGGTTCGATCTTATTATGAGGTGCAGAGGGCTGCGGAGGAGGGTGGTTCAGTGGAGGGGGTTCAGAGGCGGTTGTTTACGCCTATGCTGAATTTGTTTCGACAGAGGGAGGGGTTTGATCCGCTTGTTGGGTATGGGTGTGAGTGGGGGTGGGGGTTATGGACGGTTGTGATGTTTCTTTTTGATGTTGGGAAATCGAATTCAAAGAAAAGAAAACAGGAAGAAGAAGGGGACGAGAGCAAAGAATAGAGTGGAGTAGAAATGACGATATGATTTTATTAATGAGCGTTCCAGGTTGTTATTGGATACTTCGGTGAAAGACTAACCAGGGCATCGTCTGGTCTATATGCCAAAAATCTTCAAGTGAGAATACCTCTTCCCTCATTCCATGCCTTCTTTCAATGAATGCATCTGATCAAAAGGTTATCATCTGACAATGACATTAGGATTACTCCAAACATACCCCGTACTGGTCCTAGCCCTGAGCACTTATCCTAAATGCGCTCTGTCATGACTTTGGTCCGTATCGGACAAAGCAAAGCGAAGGTACTATGCAACCCTGGTCTTGAACTGCATCTATCGGGAAGCCTGGTTGTTGTCTATACCGATAGTCGCCATAGCCATTAGCCTCGAGCATTGAAAAGTTGATATTGGAGTACTCCTATATAGAAATTAGTTCTAGCCATTACCCATCTGTGGCTAACTTACGAAGCTCGTCACGGGTCGTGTTGAGAGTCTGTAAGGAGATGTTATTGTTGAAGACCCCCAGAAGGTTAGATGCCTTGTTGGTATTAGCAGGAAGGCAATCGCTGATTGTTAGCAGTTTCTTTCTACTTACACATTTGATTTCATTTTCCATCCGACTCACAAATGCATCGGCCCGTAATTTCAAGTTGGACAGAAGGTTTGAGTAGAGACCCAACGTTCTGGCTGTATTATTAGGATATGCCGAACTTGCTTCGAGGGACCGCCTCCAAAGCTTGTGATCTTGCAAAATTGCCGCTGCGTTGGTAACGGCAGCATTGAGGGTTTCCGAAATGTGAATCACATGCCGCGAGACCTCGTGTAGAGTTGCATAGCGCTCGCTGAGCTGTTCGAGTTTTGTATCATCGATGTCTGCTCGGCTATAGGCGTGGTTGTCTTTGAAGGAACTGTACCGCTCCTGGAAGAGGTCAGAGGAATCATGGCAGTGATTTAATACAAGCCCTACCTTTTCTATTTTGCGTATAGGACGGCGAAAACTCCCCAGGTCTTCTTCGAACTGTGCCACCACAGTCTCGAGCGCAACCTTGAGCAGGAAGAATGGCTCATTCTGGGACTCTAAAAGGTCTGTGTCTCGCAAAAGGCGAACAAGCTTTGAAGACATATGTTTGTCTAGGTCAAAACATAGCATTATGTGCGTTTCGCCGGAGGGGAGTGGCATGTCACATTCAGCCTCGCTCTTCTGTTGACCTTCCATGTGCTTCAGCCACAACGTGCTGAATCCCATGTAGTGCCAAATATATTCGGAGCTCTCCGGACTGGCGTTACGATCATCTACCTTTTTGGATAGAAAGCGGGAAAAGGTTCCTAACGACGCACAAGGGGGCAGTGTCAGCTACCTGTCAACTCAGCACTCGGCAGAATATTCAACGGTCGCTCACCGCACCCTCCAAAGTCCCTGTCGCTGCGCCCAGCACTGGATGAGGAGGAGATCCCAACACTGCCAAAGAAGCCATTGGAATCCCAGCCCATATGGTCAAAGAAAAAACCGGGAAGACGGAACCTCTGGGTTAATTTTCGGCGTAAATCCGCAGTGTAGTAGTCGGGATCTTCTTGCGTGGGTGGCATAAGACTGGAAAATCAGCTGGCTACTTCGAGTGACGGGAGAATTGGACTCACATCACATGAGCCCCAGGCTGTTTGTAAAACTAGACACCACAATCAGCAGGAGATCATCTGAAGGGATTTCGCTGTTGTGACGGGTTCACATTTGGATCCAGCAACTCATGGACTTCCAGTTGTTTGACCTCTGATAGTCTCTCCTCCGACCCCGGCACGGAGCCGAGTTGAAGTTGGTAACAGTTCATGGCCTCTGTTCGACTCCTCTACCGGAACGTGTACCTATCTAGCCACGCCCTGGCGGAAATTGTATAGGCCAGGAGGCCTGGGGCGTGGAGGGTTTAGAGGGCTACTGCTGGAGATATGCCGTACAATGTAAGAATCATCAAGCACAGGACTAAATTTATTCCAAGCCAAAGAGAATGTATGCTTTCACTCCCTAGCGTTTAAATTCGGGACCACATCGCAATAAGATGGACGGCACTCATCGAGCGGATACGAGTGCCGCCTGACCCTAGCTTCCCCTCCATTGATTGGTGCCCAGTAGCGCCTTCTTTTACCCCTCACCAGGCAGCTGGAGTCAGTACAGTACCTCCGAACTAGGTTCCATGCATAGCCCCATGATACGGTGATACCAAGTCGACACAGCATCCTTGAGTGGTATTTAGGAGCTGTTGCTTCTTCAGATGAGCCCTACTATTTGTTGAGGGCAAATTCCTGCTGAGGCGCTAGGCCCTCTCTTGGAAGTCCTCTATTTATTTAAATACCCCAGTTGCACCAGAGAACCTCTCTGTCGCTATCCCCTTCTACCCTGCGTCCCGTGCTTAGGATTACTTTTCCAGGTAACTTTCCTAGGCAAATGGCTTAGTGAGGTAGTCCCGGTAACCTCCCATACCCGACTGAGGTACCAGTACCCCAAACTAGTGCCGACCTTGACTTAACACATACCAGTCATATCGGAGCCCCCCGAATTAGATTTCCCTCTGTTACTGCTACTACAGTTAAATTCCTCACGCCCCGGGTCATTGGCCAGTCATGGCCCCTGCCCCCGGTTCTGCCCAGCAAACGTCACTGCAGCCCGGTATTTGGTTGTTAGATGATATAAGAATGCTGTACTCGGTATTTTTACTCACACGTGGGTTTCCTGGATACATCTTACTTCTGAGCCATTGGGGTAAGTAAATTTTCTGGGCCTTTAAAATCCCAACAGATAACAGAATTCTTCAACGTGTTGGAAGGACCCGCCCGCCGATTCTGCACTGCCCCCGATATGAATAATCTTTGTCACCACACGACCCTTTCAATCTGCACACATAGGATGCGCGAGTCCCTCAGACCATATGTCTTCGATAAAATCCATCCCCTTGTCTCGAGTCGCATTTGGTCTCGTATAATAGTTCGCGGGCACTACGCGCGACAAGGCAAGGACGTGCATATCTCCTCCACGGAGAAAAAGGATAAACGGTTCAACTGGCAGCGACCAACGGCGACAATTCTGGATGACGAGACTCTGGAGATATGCTGCTTTCCTGGGGAGGATTATGTACGACATTATTCCCTGCTGATGGCATACCATCTGGCACTCAACGACATCAGACAATCCTCCGCGATTGAGTGCTTTCCACCCTCCTCAGGCGATACCATGGGGATATTCGAGCGATCGAATCTTCGACTGATGGGGAAGGTTGATACTGTCGTGTTAGGGTGTGTGGAATACCTAGTTCCTGGAGAAGAACAGGTTCCCTGGGAAACAGGAACCAGCGCGACCGATCAGGTATTCGCTTGGAAAGTGTTTCGCCGGGATGATGAGCATGTGGTGTCCTTTCTTGCATGTCTGGTTAGCCTTTGGGGGGATACTCTGGGGACAGTGGTTCGCGCTCTTCGGCAGCTGAACGATGTGTCCTGTGTTCTCTACATGGGAAAAGCCGGTTCCTTGAGACCAGAAGATACACCCAATAATGTGCTAGTGTCCGGGGAGGCCAGCTATGTGGCTGGCAAGCAAATCACATGGGATAACGTTCTCAAACCTGCAATATCAGCAGCCACAACTGCGAGGGTTTGTCATGGAATAAATGTGACAGTTCCGACCCCACTTGTTGAGACTGACGCCTGGTTTGAACAGTGGAAGAGAAAAGCAGACTGGGTGGACTGTGAAATTGGGCACGCTGCAGAGGCTTGTCAGGCAAACGAAATAAAATTCGGATACTTGCATTTAATCTCGGATAATGTGGCACGATACTACCCGCAAAACCTTGCAACAGAACGTCAGCCTACCGAGAGGCTGGCACGGAGGAGGATGTTCCAACAAATGCAGGACATTCTAAGCTTACATCTACAACTGGGCGACACTGCACCGGGGCCCGAATGAGGCCAGAATATCACGATTCGGGAGATACATTTATAGACGCAATTCCTCAATGTTAGACAAAGGCGGCACTAAATCTATCTATGTAGACTAATTTCTGCCCTTTTTATTACTAATATCTGTCTAGGTAACTACTTAACAAAAGCCCCTTGTGCCTGTCCATTGACAATCGAGCGGTCGAGACCTTGCTGACAGAATTAGTCACGATAACAAGGCAACAAACTGAAGTTTCCCGTTAATTAACTCTGAAAGTCGCACATGCTCCTCGAACAAACTAGGCTGATCCCTCTCAAGCGTTGTACATATGCCGAAAGTGACAACTTGTGCAACGTTGAGCCCGTGACTCACTCTGACATTGCTCGGCAATAGCCACTCCAAAGCTGACCTATACCGACCATCCCCTTTCTTACTCAAATGCCTTGACCAGGTAAATTCCAATATCCAACCAATAAACGTGCGTGTTGCCTGGATCCTCGATACCGACTAGGAAGGTCACGGTATCCGACCAAGCGGGGCAGAGGCAGTGCAAGGCTCAACGGCTAATAATCTTACCTAGTCTTGTCCGGTAAGCATCGATAACCGGTCCTCGATCTATAGCACGGACGGGCTTTTTCTTTCGCATCCATGTAAGGGGAGTTGCCATTTTCTGATTACCCATCTAGGTTCACAAGCCAAGCCTCACATCACATAAATAATGAGCTGATGGATCCCAGGGACAGACTGCTGCGCTGTTGATCTTTGATAACCCAATCCGCACATCTACATTATCTACCATCACCACTATCACTACCACTACTTCTACTACAGGGAAAAAGGCACCACCCATGATGTCCGAAGTACCCTACACCCTATCCGACGCAGCGACCCAAAAAGTCCAACAAAACAAACTCCTCGTGCGCATCGAAAACGACCGTGAAGACGGGTACGATTACTTCGAAGCAATTGTCCAGAATCGTCAGGGCGAACAGATCTTCAAGTCTCCGGGGAGTAGTATGATTGAGAAAGTCCGTGCGGAACTGGAGGAGTTTCTACTGGCGTATGAAGGTGAGTTTGCCTTACTTAACCCGTAGAGGTATTGTGTAGTATCGTGTTTGGTCTTTTCTAATGGAAGTTGATAGAGCCCATTCCAAAGTGGCGCGCCTTTATGTCGAGGGTAGGTCATGGGAATGTGCATGGCTAGAGAGCTTGTTGCTGATGGTGATGGTGCTCATGTTGATGTTTAGGCGAGACCTAGTGCGACGTGATGATGCGGTGGGTTGGTTGTTTGTTGGGGGAGGCTCGAGGCTGATGGGCTGGGTTTTCAGGGAGTTTGCTACCTTGCTATATTGCTCCTTTGTGTTGTTGATTGTTGATTGGGCTTGCTCATCATCTCTTTCTTCGTTTATGGTTACCTAGGAGAATGCAAACTATATCATAAGACAGACAAGAGCATCACATGCCCTGTATTCTGTATTTTAGATGTCTAGAAGTCGAATCAGTGGGCTTGAGTATAAAACTTGGATGGAACTACTATCTTGATAGTGTTTCGATGGGAGATTCCGCGGATATGGAGTACTCCGTACGTATGTAATTGTTTTCCGGGCCTTCTGTGTCTGGGTCTTTTCTGATGGGGGTAGTGTCATCTCACGTAGGTCTCTGTATGATGCTTGGGCAGTCTGAGGCAGACCTCAGCGGGAGCACGTTATTGGACATCGGTGAGACTTGCGGACACTGTTTCCCGGACATATCGTCCGATACTTCGTGGTAATTGTCCGCGTGGCGGTGTTGGTATTATTCCGGGTCGCCTTCAAGAAACCGATCATCGGTGACTACTATGTAGCAAGCGATGCAAGATGCGATGGATACTGGCGCTTTGCCTGCCAACCCACAGTAATCGCCATTGCTGAAGGACTAGTGAGCAAGCATCGCTCGTGTGCTGAACGTATGGCAGCCGCAGAATTCATGCAGAATTGTCTCCCATTTCTGCCATACACTTGACATGGTCACAGTCGGATTGGTAAAGATATACTAAAAGGTATTGGTCTGGCTGGTGATATTGATATCCCGCATTGCTTGGTTGAGAACTTTATTGCCGTAGTTGTTGATAGTATTGGATCGAGGCTACGTATGTCTCGTCAGCTTCATTGGAACTGGTGGATTGTTACCAGCCATGGGTATGGGATTACCTCTGGGCTGTCCCGTGTGTCTCGAGCATGAATGATCTCCAATAACTTGGCTTTCACCAGTTTGTAACCATCCTCCTCAGGAGATGCAAACTTGCAGATGTCAAGATGGTTTGCTCGGATAGGAAGCACTTCTCCAACGCCAACATAGGCAGAAGAGCTCTCTTCAACGACCTGGGAAGAATTCAGCACTGCAGCAGCACTGGCTGGTTTTCGGACCTGCATACCCGGACCCCAAACGTATCGAGCGTTTCGTAGAAAAATGTCACTTTGACCTTCTCCGGTGTCTCATTTCGCTTGCGTATCACCTCAGGAAATGCGACTCCTAGATGCTTGAGGTCGTTAGAATCTTCTACCAGTGTCTTTAACGTCTTTTGGTCCGTCTTCTTGACCACATTGAATATTGCCCGAACAAAGTTGCCCCATTTTGCCAGGTGGGATCCTGCAAACGGAGTACCCAGAAAGATAATACCCTTGATGTAGCGAGCAATGGCGTTCACACTATCCCCAGCTACGTTCCGATCACCAAGAATGACTGCTTCCGCACAGACGAGACCGCCTAGGCTGTGAGCCACGAAGATGAGGGGACGGGTTTCCTAAGAGCAATGGATCAGATTATCGACTACATTCTTGCTGCTGCACGGTGGCCCTGTCGGTCTTACGCTCTCTGGGGTGGATCTCTCATCCTTGAGGAGGGCACAGAGGCAACGAGCATCGCTAGTAAGGCTTCCTTGGGTAATCTCAGCCTGGCTGGAGTGAATGACATTGGAATCGTATCCGAAACTCATGAGTCGGCAGTTTTCGATGTCTGTCGGGAGGTACTCCTTCGGCCACAAATGGCCATCCTTGGTCCAGGTCTTCTCTCGATGGCCTCGTAAGCCATGGACGAACACAATGCTTCCAAGGGTCAGTGTCAACAAATCGAGGGGAAGCGACAACTCTTACTCGACCTCAGGCTTCTCCCCTGTATACCATGTCGAGACCCCGTAGTTGGACATATCGCAGGGTAAGAGGCTGGATGTTTTGGTACTAGCCACTCTGCCAGGTTCGAGGGATCCAAGGCATTTTTCAAGGGGATGTCGGCAGGCATATGCGACTTGTCTGCCCCCACCAAGAGATGCCTGGGGCCCTGGGCGTGTGACGGATAAGCCACTGACGGTGCGCCCGAAGGAGCGATCTGCAGCTACGGAGTAACTAGCAAGCGAGTCGGCCTAGTTCGCTGTCTGCGAATCGCGGTTCAACACGTAAACCGGGCGCATAATCCTCCTACCGTGCAGGCGTACACAGCTGAGGCGCTAACGCTGCGTCGCGCAGCCTTGTCGGATTCGCGTAATGAAAGTACAGTATACGAGTGCGTTTCCGGGTATCACTACCCATGCGCTGAGCTCCTCTAACACTTCAACGCTTCAACAACATCCACTAGTGAGGCCTAGCCACCCTTGATATCCCTTCATCGACCGGTGATTGGGGCCTCAGATGGAGGATGCCGTACCCACAGACGAATAACTACGCATCCGTCGGCAATCAAGCCGGTGGGAACATCAACATCAATAACTTTGCAGGTCTGTGATGCTCTGCAGTGTCGGTCGATGTATCTAAGTAGGACCTGGATTAGTGCGAGGTCTCTGATCCTGATTACAGCCACCACCAGCATTGACGAAATCATACGCAAGTTCAAGCGCGACGGGCTGGACTATACCGAATCTAAACACCGCATCCCTACCCCCATCGAAGGCACATGCGAATGGGTCAAGAAATGCAGCAAGTACGAACAATGGATCCGCCAGCCTTGCGGGATATTTCTCGTGGTTGCAGATCCGGGATGTGGGAAATCGGTGTTGGCAAGGGCCATGGTCGACGATTTCCAAAGGGTTCAAGAGCGAGAGAACGCCCTCGTCTGTTATTTCTTTTTCGAGAGTAACGTGGGCATTCAAAGAAGCTCAACCATGGCCTTCGGTGCCCTCATACATCAGGTGTTATCGAAGAACCGTGATATTGCTCGAGCCTCATTGGAGAACATGGTGGTTGACGGAGACAACCTCAATGAGGATATCCAACCCTTTTGGGACTTGCTCATGAAGATATTGCAATCTTCCAGGAAGCAGGTAATCTGTGTTTTGGACGCTCTCGATAATTGTGAAGACGGCGAGGAACTCCTGGAGTATTTGATCAAGAATTGTCCCTCCTCGACGCTTTCGGCATCCAGGATAAAGTTTTTCCTCACGAGTCGCCCGTTTGGCAAGCTAGCCATGCTGATTGACAAGCCGGATAACCCCCCGGAGTTCAGTGTCGTCAAAGACAATGACGCAAATAACAAAGAGAGGATTCGGGAAGAAATCAGCCGCGTCATTCAGAAGCGAGTGCCAGAAGTTGCTGCCTTCCGGGATCTGACACCATCCGAGGTATCAGCGCTGATCAGTGACTTGCAACGAAAGAACGGAGATGCCACATATCTTTGGGTGGACCTCGTTCTAAAAGAACTGCAGAGGAAAGAAAACCAGCAGTTGACTAAGAAGGCATGGTTGAATCTGGCTCGTACCTTTCCCAGATCCCTCGATTTAGTCTACGCCAAGATGCTGTCGGAAGTGAATGATGTAGCCTATGCTAGGCGACTCATGCACATCCTTATAGCAGCCCGGAGGCCTTTGACTTGGCAGGAAGCAAACATCGCAGTCGAACTCCGGTGCAACTTTGCTTCCGATGAGCCTTGGGACGCGGAGGAGACGGAGAATTCCGAGAGGGCTTTCAGGACACGGCTTTTAGCTTGTTGCGGATTCTTCATGACAATCTCTTCCGGGAAAGTCCATTTCATTCACCAAACAGCCCGAGACTTCCTTCTAAAGACGGCCCGTTCGCCCGAACCTTATATGTTATGGAAATGGGCCTCGATTGCCTACGATTGCCTCGCTTCCGCTATCCTACGCAGACCGCGGAGCTGGAAGAATTCAATTTCTGTGGAAATAGCGGAGCGAGCACTAGCGGAAACATGTACCAAGACTCTACTCCTTAAAAGCAGCACCGACGAGGACCGACTGCTGTCCTTTATTCGTTACTCTGCAGTATACTGGGAGTCGCACTACCGATATCCTGGAGCAAGTACCGATACTCTCACGAGCTTTGCAGGAAAGCTATGCAAAGCAACGGGTAAGCAGGGAAGGGACTGGTTATTGGCATATTGCCAACACCATCATCTACATGAACGACCACAGAGTGGGTTGGTCTTGGCAAGCTACCTTGGGCTGTCGCGAGTAGTAAGAAAATTGCTAGAAGAAGAAGATCTTCGCTTTGGAGATTACGACATGGCGATGCAGACAGCCTGTTCCAGAAGCCATGTGGGGGTTATCGATACGCTTCTCGACCGACGGCCAGAGCAATTTGAAGTTAGCCTAGAAGTCTCCATGGCAGCCGCACGGAATGGCAAAAGCGGCGAGCAGGTAATGCGTCGGCTGTTCACAAGATGCGGACGGCAGGTTCCAGTCACTACCGAAGTGCTGGTGGCAGCCGCAGGAAATTGGGACGGGGGAGAACAACTTATAGAACTCCTCTGCAACAAAACTGAGAAGATCACAATCAACTCGGAAGTATTGATGGCAGCAGCAGCGAATAGGAAGACGGGCGAGCGGGTGCTGCTCTGCCTGAAAAAGAGATTTAGGCCACTGGACTTATCTGAGCTGAAGAACTTGATCACCCCAGAAGTGGTGGTCGCTGCCGCACGGAACTGGGATAGGGGGAAGGTAATGGGACTTCTCCTGAACTGGAATCAGGACATCATAGTCACTCGTGCTATCCTGGTAGCCGCAGCCGAGAACTGGGGAAGTGGTGCCCAGCTGATGAAGGTTCTTCTTGGCCATCCAAAGCAACAGCATATCTCAATCCCCCGAGAGGTGGTGATAGCGGCAGCCGGAAATAAGGGGTGTGGGAAGAGCGTTATGGAGCTTCTCCTCGAGCACGACAAAGCACTTAAAATCACCCCTGAGGTTGTCGTGACCGCTGCGGGAAATTGGGGGAATGGTGAACAAGTCATAGAGCTGCTTCTGGGCCGGATCAGTTCGGGAGTTCTGACTCCACGAGTGGTGGTAGCAGCAGCCGGGAACTGGGCGAGTGGGGAAGAGGTCTTGAGACTACTACTGGCCAAGTATGCTCACAGCGTCCCTATTACGAATGAGGTGATAGCGGCCGCGGCTGGAAACTGGGGAAGCGGCAAGCAAGTGATGGAGCTTTTGATCCAGACCTGCGGTCAGCAAATCCGTATACCTCCTGAAGCTGTGGTGGCAGCAGCCGGGAGCTGGGATAATGGTGAGCAGGTATTGATGCTTCTCTTACAGGAATGTGCATCAATCATCCCAATTACTTGCGGAGCCCTGATAGCTGCAGCACGAAATTGGAAGAGTGGGGAGCAGGTGATGAAACTCCTTCTCAACCAAGTGCCAGGGGACCTTCCAACGACCCCTGAGGTCCTAGTGGCCGCGGCAGCAGGAAATTGGGGCAGTGGTGTGCGAGTAATAGAATTTCTTCTTGCCCAGCTGGGACCGAATATCACGATTACGCGGAGGGCAGTCACAGCAGCCGTCAGGAACAAGGGAAGTGGCAAAGAAGTGCTGAAGCTTTTCCTCGATCGACACGAGCAAGGGCTGCAAATCAGCGCTGATCTGGTCACAGACATTGAGCAGCACCTGTGAATATCGAGCAGCACCTGTGAATATCGTGCAGCACCTGTGAATATCGTGCAGCACCTGTGAATATCGTGCAGCACCTGTGAATATCGTGCAGCACCTGTGAATATCGTGCAAGCTCTTTGCATGGAGGCCCGCTGGTGCCTGCCAAGGGATGTTTGATAGAGAATTAGGAATATACATACTCCATCTTTTCTAAATGTGATTTCTGGCAGGAACTTACATCAATGTGAGCCAAACCATAGATCATAAGCTACAAGGTCGATTTGCCTCAATGCAGGTTTCTATAGTCGGGATTTCAGCATTATCCTATAAGAAAAAAGGCAAAATCCAAAGGAGGTGTATGTTTTAGAACGCGTATCGCTTCACTTCCAATTCAATCCCGATATATCGTCTGCATTACAACATCAACATCTCCATGAGCTAGTACTCCCATGCCTGCATCACCTTGCAACCTCAGACATACACCTCTCCATACAGATTTCCCCCCTGATTATCCCTACCAAACAACAGTACCCACCACACCACTCAACAACCTACAACTCAAACCCCTAGTACAACCATACAACCTCTACAAAGAACCACAACACCCACAGCAAACAATACCAAATCCATTCATTACATCTATATAACTTACTCCCCCAACCAACCCCTTCCCTCCTCCCTACCTCCCCACCAACCCCCCCTGACACGTCGCCCAATACACCAACCGCGCACTAATCCCATGATTGACCCCATACCGCGCCAAATACTCATTCAACCGTCGCTGGGTCTGATGGAACGTCGGCGCCTCATGTCGCAACACTTTCTGGTTCCGGGCATTCGTGACTTCGGCGACGTAGATCTCGCGCCCGTACGGCTCACAGCGGTAGAATTGGATCTGGAGGTGGTTTTTGGTCGCTTTGGTTTCGGCGCGCGAGGTCAGGGTGTATTCGATGGGTTCTTTGTCCATTGTGTTGCTGGTGATTCTTGGGAGATGTAGATATGTAGATGGGGTAGATGGTTGGTGGATATGATAGGGATGGGATGGTGGTGGGGATGTGGGTGTTACTATGTTGTGGAACGATGGGGTTATTTATATCTGGTTGTTTGGGGGGGGAAGGGGATGGGTTGGGGATATCATGTTGTGTGCAGTGGAACGGATGGTAGAGGATAGATCGG
This sequence comes from Aspergillus ibericus CBS 121593, assembly GCF_003184845.1. Taxonomy (NCBI): domain Eukaryota; kingdom Fungi; phylum Ascomycota; class Eurotiomycetes; order Eurotiales; family Aspergillaceae; genus Aspergillus; species Aspergillus ibericus. Next base: position 183,199 of record NW_020292147.1, read on the forward strand.
GGTGTTGCGTTGCTAGATTGGATTTTGCCTATAAGTATTATACTACGACGAGGACTTTTATCAAGATTACCGCTGCAAGCAATCTGAGTTCGCAAGCGAGAGACATTGTTAGGAACCTACACGAGCATGGATACTGCTTTGAAAGACATGTACCTAACCAAGCTAAAAGTCATAAAAAGTAAAAGTGACATAAAATTAAGCATGACTACTCGGATCATGGATAGACGCTATACTGTCGGATATTTGCCTCGATAATGTTGTTAATGTGAGACTTGCCATTGGAAAACAGTTGATGCTGGAAAGGTGGCACTGAGGCAGTTCATTGATCCAAAAAAAAACAGCTGGGCAGCGGTCCGCTTTTGTAGTCCTCAATATATAGTCCCGGCACGGATGAGAAAGTGTGTAGTACAGGAGAATATCCCATTAGATAGGCACAGCCTAGTCTCATGAGTGAAGTAGTACAAGATCGGTATATACCGTTCAGATGAGTGATACTGTAGGAAATAGCCTACCAGTGTGCATACGAGAAATAGATATGCTCAGTTCTTTCAGTGTCTTTCAAGCGGGATGTATCTTCCGCGATTCAACCGGTACTCTCCGACATTATGACCATCAATTAAAGGCATATACGACATGCAACCCCAAATGATGATAAAGGCGGCTATTATGATCATGATTGCTTCCACGATCTGGATTTATTCCAGATGATAGGAGGGGAAAGGCTGCCAAACTCGCATGTAGGATAAAGAGACAACAACGCAGCTAGATCCAAAAGAAGTAAGGCATTGTCCGCATCCTTTAGGTCAGTTTAACATTTCTCTCCCTCAACTAGTCAATTTTCATAACTTCAACTACTATCGCTCGATAAGCGAGTATCCAAATTTGTCCGGGAAGATGCCGATACTCGACTTTAGCTACCTCTACCCTTCATATTTGCTACCTATCATACATCTAATCCAGAGCCAGACCTAATATAGATCCCCCTTCATCACTCGAAAAACAGACTTTTATCACCCCACTCCACTATCCAACCCACCAACATCCCATCTCGCAAAACCTCAAGCAAATAACCCAAGATGCCCAGAAATCTCTTCCGGTTTAGCTTCTGCAGCGAAGCAGCCGCCAAGATCCGCGAACAGGGGTTATCAATCACTCTCGAAACCAGCACCGATGGCAAAGGCGTTTCTTGGTATACGGCATTTCTTAAGGATAATCAAGGCAAGAATATTCGGGGCTTTGTGTCGAACGATTTTTATTGTGTTGAGAGAAGAGTTGATGATTATTTGAGAGAGTATCCGTGTCAAGGGCCGTGAGTAGGGTTTGTTTATTAGACTGGAAGGGAAATGATTTCACAGGCATTGCTTGGAACATTATTTTCGATCTTATATTGAGTTTGCAGATAGAGTGTGAAAGGTATATGATGTGGGGGTCTCTTGACAGGTCACAGGTGTACGAGGAAAGGTTTGCTCTTTTATAATAGAAGATGTATGTAGAAGTGAGTAAGATAGTACAAATGCGCATACAGATACACGCCAGATACAGCTGGCAAGTCAACATCTACCTAGGAATCGTCTATTAGTGGACTCCAGCGAATTCCTATTGTTTTGGGAATATAACTCCGAAGGGGTCAACAAAAGCTCCGCTCATAAGCCCTACACGTAACTGACTAGCTGTCGGAGCTACTGATTAGGAATAAGGATATTATAAGCTAACACTTAGTACTATTAAACATGTTTAAAACTGATGAAGTTTCAAGAATCCTCTGACCCATTGCACTAGTTCCTAACCCCTTTCGGAAATGTAATCCCCGCTGACTAACCCACGCATAAATTATGCCCCTCCTCCATCCCCACCATCGTTAGTCCAGCGCGGCCTCAAAGCTCAAAGCCTACCGCATCTCCATCTCCATCTCCATTTCCATCCCCAGTCAACAAGGTAAGTCCAAATAACCCTCATACCCCACCACAATCCCTCCTCCTGTCATCACCAATTCAATAACCCCCTACCCCTTCCATATACTAATCCAATCCGATCCAGTCCCAAAATGCCTCCCCCGAATACCCCCGCATCCGACCCCCCTCCGGGCTCAGGTACGTTCCAGCAACGAAACCCTCAGCCACAGGGCTAGAAACATCTGCCCCAACCCCCCATTGACACACCACAGTCAACATCAACTCCCTCTCCGTCCCTCAACTCCGCGCTCTCCAAACCCGCCTCTCCTCCGAACTCGAACACTTGACCACCTCGCACGCCAAACTGCGCGCCGCCCAGCTGAAATTCAAAGACTGCGTGCGGTCCATCAACGAGGGTGTCATCGGGTCCGCGCAAAAGGGCACCGATGGGAAGGAGGATATTCTGGTGCCGTTGACCAGCTCCCTATATGTTCGTGGAAAGCTAGCGGATCGGGAGAAGGTGCTTGTTGATGTGGGAACGGGATTCTATGTGGAGAAGGTGAGGAGATCTGGTTCTCTTTTCTGAGCTTTTGATTGGTTGGATTTTGCTTGATGAAAGGATGGAATGCTAACGGGGTCTTTGGAACAGACTGCGCCCAAGGCTATCGAGTTCTACGAGGATAAGGTCAAGAGTCTGGAGACCAATCTCACCGAACTGGAGAAGATCGTCCAGGCTAAGAGTGGCCAACAGAGGCTCTTTGAAGATGGTGAGTACTGGGAATGATTACGGTTTCTATTCGACTGGTAACTAACTATCTGCTAGCTCTGAGACAGAAGTTGTTGGCGGAAGGCGCGTCTTCTGCTACCGCTTCCGCAGGTGCTGGTTGAGAAAATTTGAGACGCAAAGCGGGACACCGCGTGGTCATTCCAATGGAAACATAGTCAAATGCGATACGATGGAAGCTGATGCATACCCATTGTGACAAACTTTGAAATCGACTTGTCTAATCTAGGGCTGACCGCAGGTCACAAAGGGCAGGCCCTCGCCCAGATTCATCATTAAGACTACTCTGCATCTGGCTTTCAAAACACATGAACTGGCCTGAACAACCACAATCTGGAGACCGAATCAAGCTGGCAATTTGGAGCTGAAAGAACAAACTTGAAATAAAGAAAGAGCACCCCGTAGCCCCGGCCCTAGAACAGGGTCCCGAGGTCTGCGTTCAGGAGCCCACCGAGATCGGTTGTGCCGATCACCGGCGATGAGTCGCTGGACGAGCCCTGGCTTGTTCGCTTGCCTTCCAACGACGGCCCGGCCGGAGCCTTGTCTCCTGGCAGGGCCCGTCCAGGACCCATCAGCTCCGCCACTTGCTTCACCATGGTGGCGAACTCCCAAAACCCTCGGCACTTCTCCCCGTCACCCGAGCCCCCCCGGGGTGGGAAGAATGTGTTCGTGTTTGGGTGATACTTTGCCGACTGCCCAATGGGCAGGTTGGCATGCTCACCCAAGAGGTTATCCCAATGAGGGTCGAACAAGGACGCCCCCCAAGAGGTATTGGGCACCGGAGTAAATGGCCCCATGTAGGTGGCAAGCAGACCCGGGACTGCTGGCAAGTTGGCGCGGCAGTATTCATCGTAGCGGGCGATCTCTAGGATGTAGTTTGTGCCCTTGAGCCGATAACGAACGGCGGATTTCTCGATGAATCTGGCCACAGGCGCCGACGCAGAAAACGTCACCTTCCTTTCCGGTGTGGCCGAGATATCGTCCATGTGAGGAGTCCTTCGGAACTTGATCGTATGTGAAAATTCCCGCAAGGCAGCATCGATAGATGAAGTTTCGTAGAACTCTAGGGACTTTACTTCGAGCTGCCAGTCCGACCTATGCGAGTCGGGTTAGAGGCATACAGTAAGTGGCTTGGACCCGACTTACCTTTCAAAGTCAATAACGCCTACCTGCAGCGGTGGACGTTTGTCGTTGGATTGGCCACTCTGACGGGGCTTCAGCCATCTCCGTTGGGTGATCTCGTAGTCAGTCGCACCAGGACTTCTAGCGAACTCTGCCTCCAGTCGAAGCATGGAGTTGTTGACACCCAGAAACTCAAAATTCACCGAGAAAGCAGGCTCAGCGTCTTTCAGCGACGCAGAAGTGTTGTTACACGGCTGTAGCAGTGTGATAGCCTTGTAGCATTTAGCAAGGAGTTCGTCTTTATGAACTTTCAAGCTGTAGGGTTAAGAACATTAGCGGCGTCACTATAAGGGGACAAACTCGACCTACCCTGGAACCAGGCGTCCCTTTGTCTGCTCATGCAATAGCATCTCTCGAAACTCTTCGAAGCCGTAGACCAATTTATCGTCTGCTGGGACGCGGTACTCATCAAGCACGAACGAACCGAGATTCACACGCATACGCAGGTGTCCACGTATGGCAACCACACCCTTGAGACATCTCTCAACCGCGCTCAGAATGCGGGCATTATTCTTCGACTCAATTAAATTCGCGAGATTCTGCCACCCCTCCACCTCGGGGCCTTTGAGTGAAGTTCCACGGAGTAGCGCCTTTGCGAAGCGCGTATCCTTCTTAACGATGATCTTAGTCTTCATAGCACTTGGCGGCTCAACAATGTAGAGCTTCGTTTTCATACTCGAGTTTGCAACGATCTCGGTCCACTTCGTCCTGAGGAGACGGACGATTTGTTTCATAACTTCCAGGTCATGCCCTAAGGCACAAATGTGATCTGGCAGATCCTTTGGGACGAATACGTAGCAGTTGAACTTGGCCCGTATGTAGTCAAGAGCCTCGAGCTGCGGACCGAGAGAATCATGAAGTGAAGGTCCATCCTTGGGCCATAGAAAAAGCATCTGCCAATATCCCATGAGTGAGGAGCCTCAATATTTGCACAGGCAAGCCTTTTCTACTCACCTGCTCCGGGAATGCTGAGAAGGAATCGGGCGCCTTACGCAGTGCCTGGCACGCGGCATCTTGTCTCTCCATGAGTTCAATTCCAACCTCCTTATTAACCATGTGTGCCTTGATCTTGCTCCACTCTATCTTCTTCTTCTGTGAGTGATTGCACTTTGAGACTATGCTCTGAATGATATCCTTCGCCGCTGAAACCTGCGACGGCTCGCCCCATAGGTGAATGACCTATTCCTGTTAGCACGTTTCTTAGGATAGAATAGAGAGCCTACAGTATCGCTATACGAAGGTGGTTTCATAAAAGCCCCGGTTCGTCGACAAATCTCGTCAAAGACTTCGTGACGGCCTTGCAGCGCCGGGGGCTTTCTGATTGAAGCGTCAGACCTTGCGACGCCGGAGAATCTGCTGTTACTTTAGCGAATCCCCAATCAATAGCGGTTAAAAGGATACATACTCATTCTTGAACGTTCCAAAAGGTGCGGGTAGGTTTATAAGATCTGTATTGTGTCGCAGGGTGAGCTTTGGAAGGAAGAGGCACGGGTTTGGTCTCACCTGTAGGCTCAAGTCCGCTTCTCCATTTGGACTTTGCAGGAGAGTCCTTGAAAAGATTCGGCTGAGGAGAGGCCGTATGCGAGTAACCAATTTTACCACGAAAGGTTCCACGTGCTCTAAGCAGCCGTGTGGTGCCTCTGAATTGATTTGGAGTGCTGGGGGTGGTTCCTCTGTTTGCTGGGGCACTAGGGATCGCTTGTCTCAAAGGCTGGTTTTGAGAGAGGTTCTTGGGAGCTGACTCTCGAGATTGAGGAAGTCTGGTATCAGCTTTTGCTGGCGTGGATTTGGCACCCAGCTTCCCATATCCAGGTAGTTTCCATTCTAGAAACACGGGAGTTAGTAATTCCACAGGAACATTGTGCATCAGTAGACGAAGATGCCTAGGGAAAAGACTTACCTTGAGCTCCAGACGACTCAAAGCTATCAACCGTCAGTAGTTTGTACCAGGGAGGGCTTGAGGACTTACTCCATCCGCATGTTTGTGACCATCGTATCACTGTGAGATGATGATTTACTGATCCCTTGGAATGGTCTGATGAGAAAGATTGAACAGGGACTAGGGCTTATGAAAAAGTGGGAGTCGTGTGGGAGGAAAGAAAGTTGAGCAGGAAGGTAGATGAGGTGGGAGTTAAGAAGAGAAGAAAAGAAGAGGAGCGGGATGGGGATTGGGTGAATGAGGGGAAGGTTCAAAGGAGAAGAGCGTTGGACTGCGGCCATTGCCTGAGAAACCACTCACCACCTCCCCAGTGAAAGACTCCAGGTATCGGACTGTCCCGATTGAATACCAGATTCAGACGAATCAAAGCCATCGGTATTGGTGTTTAATGACAGCCTCCCCGGATCGATGCATTCATGACTGGGACCTGTCAAATAGGAGCAGGCCATTTGTGGAGATGTAGATGATTAACTCTTCCGTTGTCACTCATTACAACTTGAAGTGAAGGCATAAGACCGGAAATATACCTGAATGGTTACTGGCTTATCCTGTGTCAGTGAGTGGATAGCTGGGGTAAGCAAGTGCAAGAGTTTCGAAGGATTGATAGGAAGCTATGGATTGGTTTCTAGCGTTGAATGAGCAGCATATCTACAATCAATCTAAGCCTGAATCAACTGCAGCCAGGGGCTATATCCCGCACAAGAGACTTTGAGCCGTTTCACCACGAAACTCAATCCGTTGGTCAGTCCGAGTGCTGTAGAGTGCATAGAGTGTGTATAGTACCACCAGCGAAAGTTCCCCGTTTGCCATACAACAGCTACCGGACGAGGCCCGATGTGATTGGCCAGGGAAATTACCCGTTACCTAAAGCGGACAACGCGCGAGCGGGCGCCCCTTTCCCTTTTGTGTCTTTTCCGTCGCCGGTCCAACATCTATTATTGTTCCAATCAATCAAGGCGACCAAGTCAGCAAGCACTGCCGTTATTGCCAACTTCCCCTCCCACTGGGCTTTGCAGGACAATGGCTTCGGACTCTGCCGACGAGACAGACAGGTCGCAATCCCGCAAGGCTAATGTTCGCAAGCGTGCTCAGCTATGGATGACCAAGGGAGGCCTGGTCCGAGACGACTCCGACGACGAACTCGGCGAGGAAGACCACCCGTGGGAATGGATCTATGACCGAGACGATGAGAATTACGAGCAGACAGCTGCAGATGGCCTCCAAGATACTCCGAAATCGAGCCGGAGACGCACTCCCCGCTCCACTACCAAACGCCGCCGAACGATCATCGGAGCTCGCATGGGCTCGTTCGAATGCGCCTTGGGCCAGGTTGTGCTTTTAAAATCCCCCGAGTCGGGAAAGGATTGGATTGGGATTATCACAGAGTTTGTGGAAGAGGACGATGAGGATGCTGAAGGCGAAGTCCTCAAGTCGGCCAACATCATGTGGTTTGCTTCTCCAGATGAGTTCATGTCGACAAGGAACAAACGACGAGCCGACGCCTTACCCAACGAGCAATACCTGACGGCGGATTTCAACGTCAATCCCCTTACGTCGATCAATGGCAAAGCTACCGTTATGTCGAAGGATGCATTCTACGCCAAGTATCCCGGTGGTAATCCCCCGAAGGGAAAGGAAGCTCTAGCGGAATTCAACAAGTGCATTGTGTGTCGGAGGGGTGTGAACCAGGTGCAGGGAAGGTACACAGACGAGTTCATATGGGAGGATGTCTACCATGAGGATCGGATCTTTGATCTCATCACCATGGTCAAGGATGGGTTGAAAGCAGCCACGAAGCGCAAGCAAGCCGACAACGACGTGCGTCATGTTCTCGACCATTTGAACACACGGTGCTAACCTCTAATAGTACGTTGACAGTAAAGACGAAGATGACTTTGTCCCTGCCACTCCGAGGAAGAGGCAGAAAGTGGCTACAAATGCTACCCCTCAATCTCGGCGTCAAAAGAGCTTTACCACCCCGTCGCATAAGAGGTAAGCAAGACAAGCCTGGCTAACACACCTGGGCTAACGCATCCCAACAGAATTGTTGTCAAAAAACCACTCGAATTCACACCCCTTGGCACTCGTGTTCTCTCACCCTCTCATTTCGCCTCTCCATACCGCCAGGCGCGCACCCTGCTGCACGTTTCTACTGTGCCTACGTCGCTTCCATGCCGGAAAACAGAGTTCGAGACAGTCTACAGTCATCTCAGCGCCGCTATCATGGAAGGAACGGGGGCCTGCATCTATATATCAGGAACGCCGGGCACAGGAAAGACGGCCACGGTCCGCGAGGTCGTTGCACAACTGAACTCGGCTGTGCTGGCGGAGGAGATGGATGACTTCATATTCGTCGAGATCAACGGCATGAAGGTCACTGATCCCCACCAATCTTACTCGCTGCTCTGGGAAGCGCTTAAGGGCGACCGAGTATCGTCCGCACATGCTCTCGACCTTCTTGAACGAGAGTTCTCACATCCGTCCCCAAGACGAGTGTCCTGCGTCGTCCTGATGGACGAACTCGATCAGCTAGTCACGAAAAACCAGTCGGTGATGTACAACTTCTTCAACTGGCCCGCCCTTCGTCACTCGCGTCTTATTGTCTTGGCTGTCGCGAACACCATGGATCTCCCAGAACGTACGCTCAGCAACAAAATCTCCAGTCGTCTGGGTCTCACCCGTATCACTTTCCCCGGATACAAGCACACCGATCTGATGGAAATCATCAGCACCCGCTTAGCCAACGTACCAGGCAACATCGTCGACGCGGATGCCATTCAATTCGCCAGTCGCAAGGTGGCAGCCGTGAGTGGTGACGCCCGACGTGCCTTGGACATTTGCCGGCGCGCTGTCGAAATCGCAGAACAAGACAGCGAGGCAGCAGCCAAAGCCCTGGACGCAGATAAACTTGACGCAGACGACACCGACTCCCTACCCCCCACTCCGACCAAGACGCCTGCCCGCAGGGAAAGGGCTCTCAAACAATCATCCCAACTATCCCCTCAAAAGAAACCGCCGGCGAAACCACAAAGCGTTGGCCGAGTCACCATCGCGACCATCAAACAGGCCATTCACGAAGCCACATCAACGCCACTACAACAATCCCTCCGATGCCTACCCCTCGCCGCCAAGCTCTTCCTCGCCGCCATGCTAGCCCGCGTCCGCCGCACCGGTATCTCCGAATCAACATTCGGCGACGTCATCGACGAAGCCAAGCGAATCGCAGACGCAGCCGTCGCCGTCGCCGGAGCAGCAGGATCCGGAATTAAAGACTTCCTCCTAGCCGGAGGCAACAGCGCTCGCGTGCGAGCCCTAGGCTACGCCGCCATGGAACTGACAAGCTCGGGCGTCCTCGCCCTGGAATACGGAGCCGGCGCCAAGGGACCACTAGGGAGCGCCGCGATTCCGCACCGCGGCGAACGTAGCGGTAAAGTACGACTACGTATCGCTACAGAAGATGTCAAGATCGCTTTTCGCGAAGACGAGGAAGCAAAGGGTCTAGGACTGGGCATGGATCAATGATCATCTGGCTACCATATACACACACCTAGATAGAATCTGTACAACCACAATGATACCCAATTAAATGCATTAATGGAATAGACACAGCCCCAGACCAATTCTACGATCATACTACAGTTAGATGTGCACCCACCAATCAATAATTACGAATACGAAACACATTCAAGCCCTAGTAAGAATTATATGATACATTCATTCACTCCTTTTATGAGCCCAAACAAACCCCCAATAACTGAACTAAACTAATATATCATAATGTATCACTAACGCTGAACTCCAAAGTGCAAAGCATAGCATAGCATAACATCAATGCTAACAGGATAAGATATATCTGAGCTCCTTCCCCCAAGGTCTCGGATTCAAACAAAGAAGGGAAAAAAAAAAGAGAATTGATGTCGGGGTATTCAATGTTACTTCGAAGTGAGTATGATGGATAATCAACAGTATCAGTAGCAGTAAGTAGCGTAGCAAACAAAACTACCTAATACCTCTGTCTCCCCAAAGTGGGGGCCCACGTAACAGGGTGAGATTCCTCCGTTGCTTCATCATCGGGTTTCCAGATCTTGATAGTCTTGTCTGCTTCACCGGTGATGAGACGTAGGCCGGTGCGATCGAAGGTCGAAGCCATGATACCTGCTTCGGCTTCGAGGGAACCGGGCTGGGCGGTGGATTCGATGCTTTGGAATTGGTAGCCGGTTTTCCAGTCCCAGAAACACATGGAGCCGTTGTCGCCGCCGGAGAAGAGGACGTTGTCTTCGTTGGCGGAGAGGGTGTTGATGATGGCGTTTTGGCCGTCGAAGTTCTGCATGAAGTCGCCTTCAGGGCACTTCCATTGCTTGATTGAGCCGGTGCTGGCGGAGGCGAAGGTGAATTCGCGCGGGTGCGTGGTGAGGGCTCGCACGCCCTTCTTGTGGTGGGTGAGCACGCCCATGGATTTTCCGGCCGCGAGATCCCAGAGGCGGACGGTGGCGTCTAGGGAACCGGAGATGATCTGGGGATCGGCTTCCTGGCACTTCACGTCGGCGACGGTGCCCTTGTGGCCGCTGAGGACGTGGACATTGCTGCGGGTTCGCATGTCCCAGACACGGGCGACGCCGTCGCGACCACCTGTGACGAGGAGGTCGAGACGAGGGTGCAGGTCGAGGGTGTACACGCCGCTGAGGTGACCGTGGTAGTGACGGATGACCTTGTTGGTTTCCAGATCCCAGCACTTGACCATTTTGTCCTCGCCGCAGGAGAAGAGGTAGGGATGTCGGGGGGACACGGCCAGGCCGCGGACGGTCGAAATGTGACCCGTAAGAGTGAGACGGAGGGCTCCGGTGGCCAGATTCCAGATCTTGATGGTTCGGTCGCCCGCACCACTGGCAAACCACTCGTTGTTCGGCTCGACGGCCAAACTGCGCACCCAACCCAGGTGGCCGGAGATGACTCGCATGAGCTTCCATGGTGGGTGCCAGTCGGGTCTCTGCTGTTTTGTCGCCGAGGGACGCTGGATCAGACTCTTGGGTGCGTTCTCACCGCCGACACCAGCGGCTCCCAGGCCGGGGGCTTTCTTGACCAGGGCCATAGACGCGCCGCTGCCGTCCGCGGCGCCGGCTTGGGTCTGCGGTTGAATCTTTGGGCGTTTGGCGCGTCCAGCGGCCGCGGCCTTGGCTTGCTTTTCGGCGAGCGCTGGGGGGAGTTCTGTCACGTCGGCGTACTCTGCTTTGCGCCGGTAGGAGAGACCGATGGACCCATTGCCGGCGGAGGGGGTGACCATGAGGTAGTCGGAGCCGAAGAGTTCGGCCGTCCGCTTTGCGGACAGGCGCACCGCTTCATCGGGGGTTGTAGAGGGGATGACGTCCATGGTGGTGGGCGGGGATATTGCGACACTCGGTAGGTGATTGAGCTGGTTGCGGAGACGTGTCGATGGCGCGTCCTGAGCCCCAGGCGCAGGGGTGCGATGATTCTTTAGTCAAAAGCGACGGTCTATTTCATGCGGAGTTATCCCATGTACCAGAATGACGGAGAATAGGCGACGTGGGGTGGAATTGGAGAGAGCTGGAAGGGAAGGCGAAGATGGAAGCAGCGCCAGGAAGCTCGATGTGATTTTCGGCGGGCGGCGAGCTTGTTACTGCCTGAGGCAGTAGGGCCATCATCAGGTGTCGAGACCAGGTCTCGACCCCTCCGCCAATCAATCCCGATTAGATGCGCAATCGATAACATGCAATTCTGCCACGCTCACCATGGATCGCACGCAAGAAGCCAAGTTTCCTCTTCATGAGGCTGCCCGGGAAGGGAAAAGTGCGTATACCCTTCATCATACATTTTACCGGTCATTAACAAACAGCTTCCAGCTCCAACCGCCGAATCACTCCTCAGCGTGCGTACTCCGGAGCCCCGCATCGTCATCAGAGCTCTGTACAACCTCAGTTGCTCGATCCTGGTCGCTAATGAAAACTAGGCAAACCCCAAGCTCGCCAACGTCAAAGACGATGATGAGCGACTCCCCATCCACTGGGCGGTAGCCTACAACCGTCTCCCGATTGTGGAGCTATTGATATCCAACAAGTACTTTGATCCGGATGTCGAGGTTCGTCATCTTCCTTGCCATGCACGCACCTTCTCCTCGGCCACTCTGGAAACCCTCGTTAACTCTATACAGGACGGCTCCGGCTGGACACCACTCATGATCGCAGCGAGCTTGAAAAACGCCGAAGGCGATCCCATCATCGACCTCCTTCTCAAGAAAGGCGCAGACGTAAGCACGAAGAGTGTCTCGGGTCAGGTATACAACCCCCCCTACCATAAGCTACGATCCATCTCATCTAATATTTATATGGCAGAACGCCCTCCACTTCGCAACCTCCAAAGCTAATCTCTCCACCGTGCGCACCCTCATCGCCAACAAATGCAGCGCCAGAGTAAAGGACAAGCGCGGACAACTTCCTCTGCACCGTGCTGCGGCGATTGGCTCTACGCCCATCATCAAGGTCCTCCTGGAAGATGGGAAAAGTCCGGTGAATGCGACAGATATGGATGGGTTGACGGCTTTACATCATGCGGTGTCGGAGGGGCACGGTGATGCAGCGATTACATTGCTTAAGGCGGGTGCGGAGGCTGATAAGCGGGATGTGAATGGAATTTTGGCTATTGATATGGCGCCGGATAATAAGGTTGGTTTTTTCGTTGTCTTCTTTTGGTGTCTGGGGTTTGGAGTTGAGTGCTGACAAGGGTAGGTGCGGAGCTATATTCTGCAGACGGCTGAGAGGGAGGGGATCGATTTATAAGTTGCAACAGGTGCAGTGGGACTTGTGTTGGATAGCAAGGATGGAGAATGTGAAGGATACCCAGTCACCCAGGTTAATGCATGATTATTTCAGTATCTGTTCTAGTAATTAACGGATTCATGACATTACTCTTGAAAGGCATGTCTCACATCACATCGTCTAAATCGGACTCTAGCCCGACCAAGTCTATTTACAATCCATAACAAGTCTACCGTGCAGAGGCAACTCATTTCATGGTGCTATCGACCAGTTCCCGGTATATCTTCTTGAGGTCGGCAATATCGGCCTGTAGCTCTTCTACCTGCTCGCTCTTCTCGCCCAGCATCTCGAGCGTCGTCTGATACCTCTGGTCGAGCTCCTCGAGCCGCTTCTCAAGGTCCTGTACACGAGCATCGGAGGATCTTTTCTCTTCTGTTTCTCGCATTAAGTCGACGACTTGCTGACGGGCTTCGTCGCGCTGTGTGGTGATCCGTGCGAGTTCGTCCTTCGATGCTGCGCGTTCGCTCTCGAGGCGGCGGACTGTAGCGCTCATGCGCTCAACCAGCTGCACGGACGGCCCCGCCCCGACAGTGGACTCGGAGATGATGTCGTTGATCCCGCGAGAATGCTGCGTCGCCGCTCCGCCATAAGCAGACGGGGTGCCGGAGCGGCTGAAGTACTCGTCCGGCTCGAAGGTAATCGAGGGAGTCTCCGGAACTGCTGGGTGGGAGGAACCATTGGTTGGTGGTGGGGAGAGCATTAAGTGCGTCGACGTAGGGAACGAGTTCTGGCGAGGGGGAGTGCCAATGTCTGGCGAGGTTGGTAGCGTCGAGGAACGACGGCTCGTGGGCCGGTAGTCGGATAGAGACACTGGCTCCAAAGCACTCGGTCTCCGGCTGTATGCGACGGGGGACTGGGTACGAGGCTGCTGCAGGAAGGACGCGGGAGTAATAGACTGCTCGCGCCATTTCGCTCGCTCGTCCTCGAGTTTCTGCGCCCATGTCGTATCGAGCACTTTCTTCTGTTCGACAAGATCCTTCTGGGCCATAACCAGGTCATCCGCCGCTTTCTTAAGCTTCTGTTCGGTCTTCTGCAATTCCTGCATGCGTTCTTCCAGTTTGTCCTCGAGGTCCTGCTCGGCTTCCTTGGCACTCTCAAGGTCTTCTTCGAGTCTTTTTGCTTTGAGGTTCTGTGTCGTAGTCAGCCCACCGAGTTCCATTTAGTAACGTCAGGACGTCTTACCACTTCACGGATCTTCCGGCGCATCTCGCCCTCTCGCCGTGCGACCTCATCGCGCTCCTTCTCAACGTTCGCCAACCGCGCAAGAAGTGAGCCCTCCAAGGTTTGCCAATTCTCACTGGCGACAGCATACTGTGTCTGGAGGGTCTCGATCTGACGTAGAAGTTTTGCCTGCGCATCGCCGGTAACCCCGGAAGACGCCTCTTCTGCCCTGGACCGCAGAGACTCCATCTTGCTTTCCAGCGCCGACTGTTCCCCTTTGAGCTCGATCTCCAACATACGGGCCCTCTCCTTTTCTTGCTCGACTGCCCCAGTCAGATCGCTGATCTCTCGCCTCAGCTTCTCTTCACTAATCTCACGCTCGATCTTGGCGCTAGTCAGATCCTCCTCCAACTGGGTAGCGCGGCGCTTCTCCTGCTCTAATGCCTCAGACTGAGCTTTGGCTTCCGCAGCCTCGGCCCTAGAGACAGCTCTGGCGAGTTGCCCTTTCAATTCTTCCACGGTCTGACTGAGAGCGTTACGCTCCGCCGTCACGGCTTCCAGGTCCCGGGACACCTTCGTCTGCGCGGACAGCGTTTCAGTCGCTCTCTTCTCGGCCGCCTCTGCTCGTTTAGCTCGGACGTCCGCATTGGCCAGATCCCGTTCCAACTCGTCGGTCTTCTTCTTGGTTTCCGTCTGAATCTTTGCATTCTCCATCAGCTGCTGCCTAAGCTTCTTGATCGCCGTTCTGTGGTCCATTTCCGACTTAGACAGCCTCTGTCCTTCCTCAAGCAACAGGGCGATCTTCTCGTCCTTTTCTCGAAGTTGCTTCTCAGTACTCCCTGGGTCCGCTGTGGTTGCAGCCTTTTTGGCAGACTCCGCAGCTTCCTTGGCTAGATATTTCAGTTTGGACTGTAGAGCATCGATCCGTTCGATATATCCGTACATCTCCTCCTGCCATTGAGATTCCGCAGCCTTGTGTTCTGCCTGCAACTGCGCGATTGTATTTTCTTGGTCGCTGAAAGTTCTGGGTGTGTCCGTAGGAGTATCCGTAACCGGTAGGGAATTTGTCGGCGCAGGCGGTTGCTCCGGTTCGGTGACCGTTGGTTCAGTATCCGGTGTAGTGTCCTTGATGATATCGGAAGTTTCTGTAGTATTGGTCTCCGGCACAGCAGCACCATCGATCTGCGATCCAGCGTCGTCCTTGGAATCTGGAGATGAGACGCCTGAGTCATGGCTCATCCGAGGGGCTTCAGTAGCAGAGTATCCATCGACTTGGCTAGAGTTCCGAGAATTCCTCCCGGTGATCCCATTATGGGAATCCAGACTGGCATCGATATCCATACTCGAGCGTCCGCCAATGCTGGGCACCGGACTGCTGACGGGGGAGGAGGCATGGCTGGGAGGCTGGGACGTATTTCCAGCGGTGTTCGATTTGACCATGGCACGAGCCAGGCGTTCCTGGAGACGATCATTCTTCCGCGCATTCGACGAACTGCGTGATATATCTGATACCTGTTAGCGATGCGACACGGTGCAACCACCCAATTGATCAAGGATATTCATACTGCCAGTCTGTTCAGATTGCCTGGGCTTCGTAGCCACACCCTTGGCTTGCTGCTGTTTCTGACCCTCCTCCTCCGCTAAAATCAAGTCGAGTCTGGACTCGACACCGGCAACAGCCTGCTGCAGGAAAGAGCCCACTTTCCATTTGGACTTGGGGCCTTGGGGGTTCTGGGACATGATGCCAGTCGGAAGTCTCGTTTCTCCTGTCAATAGACCGCCTAGCAGCGAGAATGCGCCAAGTCAATCATGGAAAGCGAGGAGTCGTGAAGATGATGCGATCTGATGGCCGCTTGCCGTCAGAAGGAAGACGAAGCCGAAGTCGACGAGCCGGGGGGGGGGACCGCAATCGAGAGACCGAGGGCACGAAAAACAAAGGAATCAACAGGCATCAAAAGTCCGTGAGACTCCAAAGGAGAGCTGTCCGACCGTGGACGGGGCCGTCAGTCACCACGTTGCGGCTTGCGTGGACACAGGAAGCGATGAAGCGCAACCGGCTTGGCGGCCGTGGAGTAGTAACTAGTCGCAGTAGTAGATACATGACGGGGAACGTGATTCGTATCATCATCGGCTCCTCCCTGGCCTTCCCCAACCTCCTCCTCCTCCCTCACCACCTCCCCCACCCCCCGTTCCCCTCTCCCCTCAATTCCACTGCTCTCGTTCCGGTTGGCTCCTGATCTCCCCCCCTCACCGGAGTCACAATGTCGTCGCTTCCCCTGGAGCCACCCACCTATCTCAGTTCGCTACAGAACAACATCCGAGCTCGCCCCATCCCGTGGGAGGGAGCCGTCCGTGCTGGGAACATCACCGATGACCACCTGAAGAAGATCAAAGCGGTCGACAAGGTTCGCAAGGAGCAACGACGCCAGACTGTCGAGGGAGATCTGGCCGGGTATGTGAGTCTGCTCGCGGGCGGCGCCGAAGGCAAGAGCGTGCTGGACTCCGCCTCCAGGAGAACCGATATTGTGCAATACATCCTCGTGCTGGCCGCGGATTTGATCAACGGTACGGGCATCCTCTTCCCGGCCGAGTTGTCCGAGTGAAATGGTATGCTGATCAGCATTACACTGCAGATGTCCCCTCCCTCTCGACCGCCCTGGTCGCGCATCCCGATCCCTACAAGCCATTCCTCCCCCTCTTGCGTCACTCCTCCAACGCCGAAGACCCGATCCCTCTGCTCACCTCCACCTTCCTGACCAACCTTGTCTCCGTCAGCCTGGGCTCGTCGTCCAAGCCAGCTGCGCGGGATGATGAAGCGCTTCCGCAGCTGTACACCTATCTCTCTACCCTGACCCAGAACCAAGACAGCGGGCTGCAGGACATCGGGGTCCAGGAGTTGTCGGCATTGCTACGGACCTCGAGATCCCGTGAGATTTTCTGGAAGCAGAGAAATGAGACGGTTGACCCCCTCATCGAGATCCTGCGTGCTGCTGCAGGCGCCAAAGATAGCAGCTCAAGCACCCTGGCTGGCAGTTCGCGCGCGATCGAGCCTGGTCTTGCCGGTGGAGTTGGACTCCAGCTGTTGTACCGGGTTCTGCTTGTTCTCTGGCAGCTCAGCTTCGAAGGACAGTTGATCGGTGATGATCTGCAAGCGTATGTGACGTGATGCGGGAGTGCGTAATGGAGCGGCACTGACGATGATGGATGTAGGGACCAAGAGTTTATCCAGCTGTACACACACCTCCTCCGCCTTTCGCCGAAGGAGAAGACGACGCGACTCCTCCTTGCTACCCTCAACAACCTCCTTTCCACCAACCGCACCAGCTTGCTCCCAGTCGCCGTCTTTGTCCGCCTCCCTGCCCTCCTCACGAACCTCTCCGGTCGCCACCTGACCGATCCTGACCTCTTGGAGGACCTCCAATCTCTGTCGGACATGCTGGATGAGTACACCAAGACGCAGACGACGTTCGATCAGTATGCCGCTGAGCTGCAGTCCGGCCACCTTCGGTGGTCTCCGCCCCACCGCAACCCTACCTTTTGGAAAGACAATGCTCGCCGGATCCTTGATGACAACAACGGCGCGCTGCCGAAGAAACTGGCCGAAATCATTTCCAAGACCTGGGATAACGATAAGCAGGTGCTGGCGATTGCCTGTAACGATGTGGGCCACCTGGTGAAGGTGCTGCCGGAACGGCGGGGACAGCTGGAAAAGCTGGGTCTGAAGGCCCGCGTCATGGAGCTGATGGCAGACAAGGACGAGTCAGTGCGGTGGGAGAGCTTGCGGGCCGTTGGGGAGTGGCTGCGCTATACGTTCGACGACTAGTGGTCCGGGGAGGTGTGGTGTGATGTGAAATACTACCCAGTTCTTGTTTGATCTGCGTCTTTCTGGCCGGGCACAGACACCTTGGCTGTATTGTATGGGTTCTCAGCGTAAACCAGTTGAATATCATCGTCTTGTGCACATAGCAAACAATCAGGCCGATAAGGTTTCGGTGAAACACCACCATCCCATCGCCGAAGCAGCCCCTCGTAGGGACGATACATTTGAACTGATAGATTGAGGACGATGGCAGGCCAGTATGGGGCAGAATGAAAGCAATGCACCATTGATCTGAGACATCAGCCCACGATCTACAGGGACCCCAACGGCGCTTCTGATGGCGACGATTGGTAGAGCCGGTGGATCGATGATCGGCCGCTATCCTGAACGCCGCGGGTCCGGCCGGATTCGCCTTATCTCATCGGATTCCCTTGGGTTTAGCACTGACCGTTCGACCTCAACGGGCTTGTGGCGCATCTGCGACACACCTGCTCTTTCCTGCACCGAACGTTGAGCTCCATCGGCCCGATACCGCTATACGCTTGTGCTTATCTTTGCAGCCGCGGAGAGACGATCAGACGAACGCCCCTGAACCGGGGGAGCGAAAAACTGCGGAGAAAAGAAAAGAACCGAGACGAAAAAGCAGCCACCGCATTCCGATCCCTCATCACCACCAACTCCATGTCTCGGTCCTTCACCGGGTGCAAGCGATGTAAAGCCCGGCGGCAGAAATGCGACGAGCAGCGGCCTAGTTGTGGCCGATGCATGACGGCGGGCACGCAATGTCGCTATGCCATGCAGCTACAGTGGGGAGGCCGGGCCTTTTCGCGCTCAAGGTTCGGGGCCTGCGTGGGAACTGGAGGCATGCAAAAACTGGGTCAGTATTGATCGCCTATCCCGGTTATCGATGTACACTGTCTGACTCTCCTTTTGCTCAGAATACTCTCCCGGAGAATTCATCTACACCACCAAATCTTCTGCTGCGGTGCTCCCGGGCACAACGACTCCGACCGAGTCCACCACCTTGGTCCGCCATATCGATCCCTTTGCCTCCCTGAGTACCGACCAGAAGTCGCTTCTTCACCACTTCCTCAACGATGCCTCTCAGATCACAGCGTGCCACTCAGGCATGCAGCGCGATATCTGCAAGATGCTGGTCCCCATGGCCCTCCAGACCCCATCCCTCCTCTACGCCACCATGGCCCTCTCCGCAATCCACCTACAAGCGCTACACAACCAATCCGAGAACGTCAAGTCCGCGCCCGAAATCGCACGCTTCATGGCTCTCAGCTTGGAACATTTCAGGAAGGAACTACAGAATCCCGCAAGCAAGGGTTCCGATGCGCTGCTTGCGACCGCGCGAACCCTCTGTCTAGCTGAGATTCATTCCGGCGCTATTCACCCCAATTCCTGGCGCGCTCATATCGAGGGAGCCAGGGCCCTCATGGAAGCCTCGGCTAATAGCGGGGCACTGTCGCCCAAGTCGCCGGAGGGGTTCCGAAGGTACCTCGACCGGTGGTATCGGTCAATCGTGTCGCTCACAGCATTGACGGGAAATGGGCCGCCAATTGGTGAGCCAACAGATCAGATGTGCGCGAGTGGGCCAGGCCAGTCGGCGTCGCCAGACTATTTGGATGATTACTGGGGCTTCACGGTCAACCTGGCGACGATTTTCCGGAAGATTGGGGCTGTGGCGTGGCGAGAGCATCAGAGTCGGAACCAGAGCCAGGAAGAAGATGCAAGCGCTGTCCATGGGAATGAGATTAGCATGCACAACGAAGCGGCAGCGCTAGAGTCCTCCCTTCGCCATCTCATGGAACAAGAGGTTGCCTCGCACCCCGCATTCTACCCAGGGGTAGTGGAGGGTCTTTCGGCGGAGTGCATTCAACAACTGATGCTCTGCAACGAGGCGTTCCAGCTCAGTGCACTGATCCAGATCCATCGTCGACTGCGCAAGACGCACGTGTCTGCGCCGGTGGTTCAGGACTCGGTCAAGAGGATCCTCGAATGCACGGCCCAGATCGGGCCATCGCCAGGACTAAGCCCGTGGGTCATGCTCACGACGCCGTTATTTATCGCCGGGTGCGAGGCACGGGGCGAGGACCGCGAACGGGTGCGACAATTACTATCCTCCCTACACGACACCATCCGGGTACCGAATGTGCTGCAGTCGTTGAAATTCCTCGAACAATATTGGGGGAATCAGCTGGATGAGAACGAGGGATGGAGTCAATATCTAGGTATGAGGCCAATTTACTGCTAATCCAGCAGCCATCGCTGACCACGTGTATAGATCGGATGCGATTCGATTTTATCCCGTATTAGGGATTCTTCTTAGACGAGGATATGTTTTATGTGCGTTATGAGCAGAGCGTTGGTCGGTGTGCATTTATACTTCTTCTTTTTCTTATTCGTGTGATTACACCGGCAGAGTAGGCGTTATACTTATCGGAGCATGAAATATTTCCATATACACGGCGTTGGAGGTTATCTAGCGATAAATCGATCCTACTTTCCTATCCTATCTTATATAAATACCTCGCAATCTACAAAGTACATACTGCAATATACCTTTTCCCAAATAGTCTATCGCCGTGAAACATTAATATAACAGCAACCTACTAAGCTTTAACCTAACCCAAATGCATCCACCCATCCCTAAACTACGATACCACAGAGTACAGAGTAGTAGAAACAGACTAGGTAACCCTCCCGCCTCGGAAATGAAGATGAAACAACCGAATAATCCGTCAAATGTACCCAACCCAACCACCGAATCGGAATCTATATAAAGCACAGCTTACTGACTGACTTACCTACCCAAATGCAACTAAAGAGTCTAATCCTGCCACTACACTTACCTAATACACATAGTACATGCATGTGTAACTAGTTATGTTTGACACACACTGACTAACCTATTCCATACTAGTCATGCATCAAAGTGCGTTAGGTTAGCAACCTACCTATGTAGTTCGTAGTTAGTAGTTAGTTAGTAGTTGGTGTGGTTAGAAAAAGGGTCCGGTCCGGTTGTGTCAGCAAGGGGCCAGGACAGGGCCAGGGCCAGGGCAAAGGGGGCCGCCGGGACGGGGGCCAACAGCACTGCGCTATCCCTGTACTCCGTCCGTGGCCCTGCGTTTTCTTCTTAGACATACTACCTACTACCTACGTGTATTCTCTCGTGGGGATAAAATTAGTAGCGTTGCTTTATCAATCTCTCTGTTTTTTTCTTCCTTTGTAGACAAGATACAGTAAATAGAAGGTATAACGAGAAGCATAGAAAGAAAACAAGGTTGCGAATAAAGATAGATGTAAAAGAGAAAGAAGAAGTCAGTTGTCAAGGAAAGTTAAGTTGCCCCTTGCCCTATCTACCCACCTATTCAACCCCGGGTCTTAGGGCATTATACTTTCTCATTCTTGGGGGATGGACACGGATTACATCATGGGTGGAAAGGGGATTTTGATTTACTTTTGAGGGTGGGAAGAATTGGGGATTATCTTAGGGGTTAAGAAATAAATTAGAGTAATGGAAGTGATAAGGAAACGGGGATAGTTCAATTATGGTAGTAATAAGCTATTCGAGTAATTGGTGAATATAAATTGCATGTCTGCTATAGATGAGGTCTCGGATCGGGGTACCTACGGAGTAGATAGAGGTGGGATACGATGGATATGGAACGTAATGACATACGTGTGTGTGGTCTGTTCATTATTCTTCTTTCCATTGCTCTAAGTCTGTACGGAGTACTCCGTACTAGGTTAATTAATTAATGTGATGGTCTATGTACCGCACTCGAAGCGGTAACTCTAGTCAGGATGATCCATCGTCATCTCCTCCCAGAGAGACACCGAGTAACCGTGGTCAGACCATAGGCATATTATTAGTCGTCCAGAATAGTAGACCAATGCCACTATTGCAGCCAACCGTCGACGATCGAGGTCTAGATTAAGCAGCTGTCGGCTGCCGTTTCACGTCGAGATAAATTTAGCATCGCGTGCCAGATTGCTTTTTGGAGGGGTCAGTCTCTAACGCGATACTAGCGACATGATGCAGTAGTCAGGAGGAGGACTGTTGGTTCGGGACGGAGAACCGCAGGAGGAGGCAGGAGACGGGCGCTTAGCTAGTCTTGCAGTTGCAGGCGGGAGTCTCAGTCTCTACCACGGTTCCGCCAGTCATCACCTGCGGTGATCCGCAAGTGGAGTTCCAGCACTGTAGCTGTGTGGATGGGATGAGGTGTGTCGGTCTGCAGTCTGCACTGACTCCTGAATGCAGTTGCAAAGTTGGGTCACAACTGCTCGGTTGCATACGCACCGGCCACTAGTCTGGTGTCGGCATCGGCCTCATGCTGGATGGAATCACTTGGGAGAGGTTGGGGCCATAATACTGCTGACTGTACTGTGCACTAGTAGGTACGGAAAGCGCTGCTATTTCAGGAGACAGCCTTGTGAGACAACGTTGGTTTGGGGGTTGGTTCTGGAACCGGATCCTGCAGGGCACACAGCTTCTTTGTCCGTCTGGATTGTGGTGGTGGTGCATCCATGGATGGACTATGGAAGTCAGTATCATCGGGCTGGGTTGAACCGACGGTTCTACCCCTGACTAGTTGACTACTGCCACTACTACCGCCGATGTCGAGTGGGGCAGCTCCCGATCGGCCGCCCGGCCTGGACGCGAAGCTGGCTCGGGAGGGCGGATACGATGGATGAAGGTCATTGCAGGTGCGGATGAGGAGGGGATAGAAGTGAGAGAGCGAGGCAGATAGTAACTAGCAGGAGGAACCAGGCTGAGATCAGCTGGCAGTGATGGAATTGGCCCTCCGGGCTGAGCAGACACAAAGTCTTGTCGAGGTCGATGCTGGCGAGAGATCCCCCCACCAATCCGGGAATTCGTTTTGTCGGGGCCAATCAGGCTGGGGGAATCTCCGTCTCCTCCGCCGCCGCCCCTTTCAAACCGCCCGCGACGGCTGCAGTTGGCATGGACTGCTGCTGCTACTGCCGCCGCTGCTCCTTTTCTCGTCCTCGCCCAAATTTTCCTACTAACCAACTGCTGGTTCTTCCCGAACCGGGTCTGTCGCTCATTGATTGCTTGATTGACGGCTTGATGGACTGATCCATCTTGATTGGGATTGTCTGAAAGCCCCAAAGAAAACCCGCCCCAGGAATGGGTCTCCGTCCCCTGAGTTTTACAGCGGCGCGTGTCATCCTCCCTCACCTCAGACTCGCCGACTCCCTCTAGAGCCCCGTGCCACTCCTGCTCTTGTCGCCATGAGGGTGCTGCGTCGATCCTGAACCCATTGACCAACGATTGTTTCTGATCTTCCCTCTGCCCCCTTCCCGTCTCTTGCCTGTTCTTGTCATCTATCCCGAGAGTTGGCGTTCACCTTGCCAATTAGAGTGCCGCCCTCCCTCATGGCCCCCGGCTGGTCTTCTCCGCCTGCGTCGGGCGCTTTATCGTCAAGCCCAAACCATAATCATTCCCAGTCCCAAACTTATCATCCTACATTTCCAGGGACTGTTGACCCCGGCGCTTGGCCAAGCCCTCCTCGCCCTCCCTCGTCCGCCGCCTCTCCTTCTTCCCCTCCTCCCTCTGCTTCCTTCGTGCGCAGGAAACCAGTACCCCAGGATGCTGTGATCCTGTCGCGCCAGTCCAGGCCTCCCTCTTCGCCCTCCTCGCCCCTGCTGTCCCCCCGGGGTGACTCTGCTGCAGATCCGCCGTTACTCCCTGTCTCCCCCCCTCCTGTCGTCCATAACTTGGACTTCTCCCCTGCTTCGACCTTGTCCTTCCCCGGCTCCGTGTATGAGGTTGACGACGAGGAGGACGAGGATTCCTTTCACTCTGATCCAAGGGATCTGGATAGGTATGACAGCCGTCAACCCTGCTCGTGCCCTTCCCCCCACCCCCCTGCTGGCCCCCCTCGCTTGGCTGCAGTCCCTTAAGCTTATGCATGCTACTTCTGCAGCCTTGGAGAGGGCGTTTCATGTTGCCTTTCCCTTTCAGAAGTGGCAAGACTAATACCGGCCTCTTTCTTCTCTTTACCAGATCTCCCCGTGGTGGTCCGTCCGCGTCCCATCTACGTATCAATACCTCCGCGGCATTCGTCGACGAGGACGACGACGAGAGCAACAACCGCCACAACCATCTCGCCTTCTCCGCCCAGTTCTCGAATGGGACTCCCGTGCACAGCCGTCTTGTCAGCGAGCCGTTTGTTCCCATCCTCAAATCACCTTCCTTTGTCCCGAAGCGGGCTACAACCATGGCCTTGCATTTGCCCACCAACCGTCCTCCCCCGCTACATATAGATTCACCCAGCCGGTCCTCGTCCGGAGACTCCAAGCAGCCCAAAACCCCTGCAAACAAGATCAGCTCCTTCTTCGGCTGGCGCGCTACAACCTCATCCCCTGGCGCAGAGTCCTCCAGCACCGAAATCTCCGAGACCGGTCGCTCCCCGGTGCCCTCCCCGATGCCTCCTTCTCTACACAGCGCTCACTTCTCCATCACTCCCTCCACCACGGTTCCCTTCGATCCCACCAGGCCTCAGGTGCCTCTTCCGCAGCGAAACCCATCGTTGAGCAGTGGGAGTATTCTGGATTCAAAGTCAACAGCTTTGGTGACAGAACTCGAGAATGAACTGCGGGAGATCAGCTCGGAGCTGGCGGGGTCCATCCGGCGGGAGATGGAGTTGGAGGATCTGGTAGAAAGGCTGCAGTCGGATGTCCCCTTAGATACCCCCAATCGCCGTACGAGCGATTACTTTTCCGATTCGGGCTCCAGCTCCATCCGCTATGCGTATGAGGCAGGCGGTCGAATCGAAGATATTGAGAAATATAAACGCACCGCCGAGCAGGAAAGGGCTCAGCTCAAGGTGGATTTGTCTCAAAAGCTGCAAGAAGAGCGAAGCCGTCGAGCGGCATCCGAGGCGCACGTCCAGATCCTAGAGTCGCAGGTTCACCAGGTACGAATCCAATTAACCAACAATGTTACCCCGGACTAACACGCATTAGCTGCGACGAGAGAGAGTAGACCTCTCAGACTTGTCGTCTAGGACGAAAGAGCTCGAAGCAGCATTAGATGGTACCCGTAGAAAGTTGGCGGAAGAACGGCAGATCAAGGACAACTTTGAAGATCTGTTAACAGCAATGAGAGTTGAACTCGAACAGCTGCGAAACGAACGGGACCATCTCCGGGATGACGTTATCCCTCAGTTGCAACAAGGTAGCCAATCGGCCGTCCCTCCGTCCGATCCCTCGGAAGTCGAGCGGCTGCTGGAAGAAATCGAAGCGTTAAAAATCGAAAACGCCTCACTTGCCCAGCTGCAAGGCAGTCGGTTCGCATCGATTGCCGAGGAGGACGGGATGCCAACCTCAAGAAATGTCGGATTGGGCCTGTCGCGGTCGAACTCGCTGGCTCGCGTGCGTACCAAGCCCGGTACGCCTGGCCTGTCCCGGTCGAATTCGGTATCTGCCAAGGAGCGCAATGAGTCTCCCCGAGAAAACCTGGCGGACCGCATCGAGGATGTGGAAGCGCAGCGTGATGCTCTTCACCAGTCTCTTCGGCGTCTGCTTGATCGCCAGGCCCACGATGCCCGGGAATATGAGAAGCGGCTTCAGCTCATGGAGCTGGAGGTCGCCCGCGCACAGCAAATGGGTTCCCCGCGCAAGCTGGGCTACGAACGCGAAGTCCGCAACTTGCGCGAAGAGGTGAATGATCTTCGTCAGCGGGCCGAGGACGCTCTGGAGCAAAAGTGGCAGTGCGAGAAAGGTTTGGCCGGTCTGAAGATGGACCTGGACCGGGCCGAACAGGAGACCACATCCCTGCGTGTACTGTTGCAGGAGCATGACATCACTGTCCCCGAAGACCTCGAGTGCGACCGCGACGGGTTCGCAGAGGTTCTCGCCACGTCCTCGTCCCTGGAGTCGGCTTACCGACAACTCCAGGCGGACCGGGAGATCGCCGAAGCCAGCGCGGCTCAGTCACCCATGGCGGAGCAAGGCTCGCTCGCCGAGTCGGTCAGCCGGACGGAGATGCTCGCGCAGCATGTGCAACGGCAGCTGGCCAGCAACCACGCCCTGCGAAGCCGTCTGGCCGAGGCCATTGGCAAGGGTGAGAAGGAGCAGCAGCTGTCGGCTGCTCGCATCAACGAAATGCAGGCCCGGCTCAAGGAGATGGAGGACATCCTGGTGATGGCGCAGCAGTACTCTGAGGATGAAATGGCCCGTCACGAGGAGGAAGTGCGTGCCCTTGAAGAGAGCCACAATGCGCAGTTGAAGCGTATGAAGAACGGTGCGCGCAGCCCCGCGGCCTTGTCGCCCATGCCTCCGACCACGCCTTTTGGCGCGCGGTCGCCCCGGCTCGAGATAACCACCAGCGGCAAGGGCATGGCTTTGGATGAGGCCATCCAGTCGGAGAATTTGGAACGGCGGGTCAAGGAGCTGGAGAAGCTCCTTCGCGACGCCGATTCGGAAATGGAGGAAGTTGTGAGCCGGATGAACCGGGCGCAAATCGAAGTTGGCGAACTTCAGTCTGATCGGTAAGCAGTCCTGCTCTTGGAATTTCTGGCCAGAATCGTTGCTAACAAGGAACAGGGATGAGGCACTCCGCCTGACTCGCAAGCTCCAGGCCGAAATCATGGCCGAACGCGAGACGTTCAAGGCCCTGATGGGTTGATGTCGATTTCATAACTCCTTGCTTTGCGCTGTATAAAATAATCTCATGGGGCGGTGTTTGGGCGTCGACTAGCGTGAGGAATGTTTTGGATGCGCATGTTTGTTTTGGACGAGGTGCTGCGCATCCTCCGAGGCTTGTATATGGTGACTGGGGTCCATGGCCAGATGGACTTGTATATATCTCACGATCACGAAGTGGTCATGTGTAACCGCCTAGATGTACAGTTGTATACCACCTTGATTGACACGCGAATGAGAGATACGATGTAGATTGTATTATGTAGAAACGACGAGGTCGAGCCCCTTCCTAGTCTAGTCTTATCACGAGATCCACCCCCGGGCGGCTGTTTGTCTGGTTTGGCGCTGCGCTCGGGCGCTAATTGGCCCGCGCATGGGCGCATTGTGCTGGAGCATCTGGCCGTGGAAAGTCCCGAGGAAGATCCCGACTCCTTCATCGACCATCGCTGTCCTTTCTTGGGTTTCATACAATCATGGCAGTTCCCGTTTTATAGGTCCTATATAGCATTAGACCGCTCGCGTTTATCTCATCTACCCGACTTCTCTCCGAACGACCTTCCGTCTACCCATCCTTCAACCCGTATAAAAAACTACGACCGACCGACCTCTCTTCCTCCCCAGCTGTCTCCACCATGGATTTTCTCCCGGGTATGCAATGCCTCCCACCCTCACCACCCTCACCCCTAACCACCGAGGTCTTCATAGAGTCCCTTCTCTCCCTCATCCAACAACATCCGACGCTCCAAACCCTGACTTCCACCCCGATCACCTCTCACCTCGCCACCCTTCATTCCACCTATTTCACACCCTACATATTCAATCTGCGCACCACCTACCTGGACCCCTATCTCATCCAGCCGCTCGCCACGCTCCTCACCTCCTCCATGCCCGACCTCGTCTCCATCATCATCCTCGCTCTCGTCCTCCTCATCTCCCTGAAGATCCTCGACTATGCTCGCCGTCTCGTCATGTTCTGGGTCAATCTGGCCCTGCGCTTGCTGTGGTGGGCGCTGGTGCTGGCCGTCGTATGGTACGTCTATTCCGTTGGGATTGAGAAAACGGGTAGGGATGTAGGGTGGTTCGTGGGTGTTGCGGGGGGGTTTGTCGATGGGTTCAGAGATGGAGTGGAGGGGGGACGTGCCGTGACTGGCACTGCCATGGCGGGGGGGTATGCTACCGGGTTAGGGGGCAGAGGTAGATAGGTTGATCGGGATTATATGATGTTGCGTTGGCAGGTGTTGGGGAAGGGATGGGGTTGGAATGGGGGGCTTATGATAATGACTGCATGGATCAATGGTTGATTTGGGCGGTGTGTGATGTACACTGCAAGGATTGGGAGCATGATAAGAGCAATGCTCATTGGGAAGCTTCGTTGCTACACGGGATATCTATGTAGGAGGGAAAAGTACATGATTGGTGGTGTTTGCATTGCTATTGGGTTGTCTTAGGTATGGTGTAGGTGTCATGCTTGGCAATTACATGATCTTCGGCTCACATTCCTCTTTGTCGGAATGGTTGATCGCCCGATTCCTTCGGTGTCTTTGTTCGTATCTGATACGAATCTCTGCCCTTGGTTTTTTTGGCCCCATCACCCGGTGGGATGCTTATGGCAGACGGTGCCGGCGGTTCCAACGGGGTGGTGTTGTTGTTGTTGCTGCTGTTACTCAGCAGCGGGTTCATCCCGCTGCAACCTAGTTAATATACCTCGACGGAGTATGCGCTAGTCAGGCCCCGATCCTGACGTGATGGCGTAATCGCCGCGGCGCTCAGCCCCTGCCGCTTACAGCTCAATCCTCGTAATCCACTTCTTGGGCGTCCGACGGCTCGCGTGGTTCCTGCGCCTCATGGTACTGAATCGCATCATCAATGTGACTCAGAACCGCCGCAACGCTGTCCTCATCCTGCACGTCCAGCTTGAGGAACGAAACCATACTGAAATCATCAATGAGCTGGCCGACCGCGCGATTCAACTGCTGGAACGACCCGCCACTCAACATCGTATCTTTCGACGATGGATCACCCTCCATCGTCGTCGTCCCCTCCTCGTCCGTACTGCCCAGCAGGTTGTTAATATCCACACTGGTGAACTGCTTCAACTCCTTGCGCGAGATCATATCCCGCACCTGGTCCATCTTGCTCAGAATGTTGACGTGGGGCATCTCCAGCATCAACATGGCAGACATGGCACTCAACGTGCCGGCAAAGAATTTGGCCTTGTCCACGACGAACGTACTCTCGAGCAGATACGCCGCACAGAGACTGATGTTCAGGGGCCCTTGACGCGACAGAAACTGTACCAGCGACGGCAACAGTGGAATGTGCGTGTACAGCTCGATCTGACCGGGCATGTCGAAGATGATCAGGTACTCTTCGCTGAGCGGATCGAGCGCCTCCGAGAGGAATTCCAGATTTTGCAGTAGGAACTCGAAACAGTAGATGAGGCCGCCATTGGGACCGAGTCCTAGCTCTTCCATGACGTCTTCCAAGGTGATGAGTTCGCGGATGTCCAAGTCGGGCTCATAGTTGAAGGTTTCGGCGGCGGGGTCAAGGTTCACGTAGAAGCAGCTGCGTCGGGTGTTTTGGAGGTGTTGGATGATGGAGCTGCAAAATGTGGTTTTGCCCGCGCCCGCGGGGCCCATCACTAGGACGCCGTACTTGGACATGCTGACGGTGGTGGTGGTAGTGGTGGTGAAGGCGCGGGGTCCAGGATGCTGACAAGGAGGGGAAAAGTGAAGCTAGTAGTGGGATCCGTCTCGAGTTCGGAGTTTCACGCACCCAAGAAAATCACCGAAGCTAGAGAAAATCACGCCGTACGGAGTAAGTAAGAGACCCGTAATACGGAGGGCTGGAGGCAGGCTGGAAGGAAAGAAGTTGAGGTTGAGAAAGCCCGGGGACCGTCTGTCAGCGCCGATTGGATCAGCCGCGCATTCGAGGGGTTCCGGTTGGCAAATAGAAACCCGCGGCCGGTGCATGAACCGCTTCGTGCCCTTCTTTTCCTTGCCGTTTTGTTCTTTTGGCCCTTACTTTTTTTTTTTTTCTGCCCCCGCCGACCGCCGGAGGGAATGGCGCCATCGGAGACACATTAATACGGGCCCCCTCTCCTCTTTTCTCTTCTTCCCCTCCTCCCTTTTCCCTCCCTCCATTTATTCTCCTCACTTTCTGTTCTTTATCTCTCCCAGATTCCTTTCTCTCCGTCTTCCTCTTCTCTCCCCCCTCAGTTTTTTTTTCTTCCACCACATTCCCCCTCCACTCTTCACAATGGGCAGCGTTTCCAACGGCTCGACTTTCCTTTTCACCTCCGAGTCTGTCGGAGAGGGTCACCCCGATAAGATCGCGTATGTGCACATAATCAATTTCATCTGGTTTGGTGGATCCGTGCCTGACTAACCTGCCTCTACAGTGATCAGGTCTCCGATGCCGTTCTCGATGCTTGCCTGGCTGAGGACCCTCTCTCTAAGGTACGGCTCCCACATCGGATTATATCGGCTTTTATCGGATTTTTGCGCGTCCCACCTTGTGATTGGCCGACGCTCTCTCCGATACCGCCTCTCCCTCGTGCATGTGAATGTCTGATTAACATGATCTGTTCCCTGTAGGTCGCCTGTGAGACCGCCACCAAGACTGGTATGTTCCCCACCTCATCTAATCTTATCTGAACCATGCACTGACCAACCTGCAGGTATGGTGATGGTCTTCGGTGAGATCACTACCAACGCCAAGCTGGACTACCAGAAGGTCATCCGTGGTGCCATCCAGGACATTGGCTATGACGCCTCCGAGAAGGGTTTCGACTACAAGACCTGCAACGTCTTGGTCGCCATTGAGCAGCAGTCTCCCGATATCGCCCAGGGTCTGCACTACGAGGAGGCTCTTGAGAAGCTCGGTGCTGGTGACCAGGGTATCATGTTCGGTTATGCCACCGATGAGACCCCTGAGCTCCTCCCCCTCACCGTCGTCCTCTCCCACAAGCTCAACAAGGCCATGACTGATGCCCGCAAGAGCGGTGCCATCCCCTGGCTCCGTCCCGACACCAAGACCCAGGTCACCATCGAGTACGCTCACGACAACGGTGCCGTCAAGCCCCTGCGTGTCGACACCATTGTCATCTCTGCCCAGCACAGCGACGAGGTCTCCACTGAGGAGCTCCGCGCTGTCCTGAAGGAGAAGATCATCAAGTCGGTCATCCCTGCTGAGCTTCTGGACGACCGCACCGTCTACCACCTCCAGCCCTCCGGCCGCTTCGTCATCGGTGGTCCCCAGGGTGATGCCGGTCTCACTGGCCGTAAGATCATCGTCGACACCTACGGTGGTTGGGGTGCTCACGGTGGTGGTGCCTTCTCCGGTAAGGACTACTCCAAGGTCGACCGTTCCGCTGCCTACGTCGGCCGCTGGATCGCCAAGTCCCTCATTGCCGCTGGCCTTGCCCGCCGTGCTCTGGTCCAGCTCTCCTACGCCATTGGTGTTGCTGAGCCCCTCTCCATCTTCGTCGAGACCTACGGCACCTCCTCCAAGTCCTCCGATGAGCTCGTCCAGATCATCCGCAACAACTTTGACCTCCGTCCCGGTGTCATTGTTAAGGAGCTGGATCTGGCCAAGCCCATCTACTTCCAGACCGCCAAGAACGGTCACTTCACCAACCAGAACTTCTCCTGGGAGAAGCCCAAGGCCCTCAAGTTCTAAGCGAGTCGCTCGCGGTGACCGTGGACCTGCTTCTCTTCTGAGACAGATT
This sequence comes from Aspergillus ibericus CBS 121593, assembly GCF_003184845.1. Lineage (NCBI taxonomy): Eukaryota > Fungi > Ascomycota > Eurotiomycetes > Eurotiales > Aspergillaceae > Aspergillus > Aspergillus ibericus. Next base: position 214,218 of record NW_020292147.1, read on the forward strand.
CCGTTACGAATGTGATGATTTTGCTTTGTTTTCAACAACTCAAAGCACGAGCATAGACATGTCAAAAAAGCACCTTTTGATGTTTGGATGTTTGTTCAACTTTTGCATGGTCTCTCTGAGACGGGTTCGGCGAGGATAAATTCAACATGATACCACTTTTCATATACCTTGGGAGGGTTGTTTCGGCGTTTTCGGGAGCGAAAGTCTTCAACACTGCCTCCAGGCTCAGGACCGAGTACTATCTGCGGGATGGCCATCCGGCGTGGTGGCCTGTCCCGCACGGGGGTTCGGACGTGGCTCCGACAGGAGTGACATAGATGGTGAAAGCCATTGCGCTAATCTAAACATTAGCATAGAATAATAATGATGCATACTTGTGCTATACTTAGAGTCGGAGTGTATCGGTGTCGAGTAGATTGTAGGCTAAGTGCAACTACTTGGGCCGTGCCCACTTAGGGTTAGCCGAGTGCACTCAGATCGAACTGCGTGTAAATAGCTTCCCAATCAATACTCTTGCGACACTTTTCTATCTATGTAGTTTTACCGTCTTAGATATGCTTCCTATCCATAATCCATACTCCATGTGTAGAGTACCATACCATGCTGGTAGTACTCCGTAGGCGGCTGCAAATGACTTCGCCCCCTCCGCCGCGACGCGTGACCCAACTCCGCGGACGCGTCGACCGCCCGAACAGAGGGACCTCGACTTTCATCCACCACAACTATCTCGACCCATTGCCCAACCCATTACCCATCTAGACTAGACCAGATCTTCCCTCTTCAAGTTCCTCCGACATCCGACAATGAGCGCATAATCTCATACCACACACCACACCACACATACACATACACATACACATACAGACATACCCATGGCCACCCGCATCTCATCAACAGCCACCGCAACAGCAACAGCCCTCACCCCCATCCCACTCAACCTCGTCCCAAACAATCTCTCTTCAACTCCTAACTCACATAAAAAGCGCAAGACCTCGCACTCAGACAACGATGTCTTCGCAATCCCTTCCACAAGCGCATCGGCTAAGTCGTCGGCGTCGATAACTCCACAGATTAGTATACGTGTATGTATGCCCCTTCTTGTCACTGGCTTGATTCTTATATATGGAAGTATATAACTAATGATAAGATGGCAATGATAGACCCACTCAGATACCCCCTTCCACCTCACACCGATAACCGTCCTCGCGCGCGACAATATCCCGTTTACGTGGGTTGAGTTTGAAACTCATCACCAGCAGCAACAACAGCAACTACCAGGGTGGTTATTCGAGGGGTACATACCTGTTCTGGAAAATGGGTTGGATGTGGTTCTTGCGGTACGGGTGGGTGGAGAGATGGGCGTGTGGGTGGTCGAACGGGTGAAGAGGGGGGTGTATGCGTTGTTGAGGTTGAGGGGGGTGGGGGAGGGGGAGGTCGTTGTTGCGGCGAAGAGTGGTCGTGATGCTGCTGAAAGGCCGAGGGAGAGGCCTGCTGGGGAGTGGTGGGAGGTGGCGAGGGTGGAGGATCCGGGGGATGGGAGGGTTGCATTGGGGAAGAGGGGACGGGGTGTGGATGTGGAGGTTGTGTTTGGGGGGGTGGAAGAGGTACAGGTGCAGGAACTGGAGATGGTGCGCAGTTCGAGTTCCGAAGGGCCGGTTCTGCTGGGGGTTGGGGAGCAGAGTGTTACTGCTGACGGTGTTGAAGGGTTGGATGATGGTAGGGGGGATGGCCTGCAGTCGCCACAGGAACTGCTCGATGGTCTACGGGAGCAGTATCTGCAGGCGTTGTATGTTTCCAAGGTGAGTGCGCTTTTTCATGAGATTTGGGAAATAAATGCTAAGGGATAGACTTCCGTGGCGTATTTCGCCAAAGGCCCTCTGGCACGATGTCGTGCTGCCTTCCAGGCAGGGAATGAGTCGGCGAAACCGGTGCAGTTGGTCGAGTTTTACAGAGAGGCTGTTCTCACGGCCAAGAGGATGGATCACAAGTATCGCGAAACTCTACCATCTACAATTCAGGACCTCCTGCTCAGCGTGTCGGATGACGAGGCGCAGCCGAAGCGCAAGCGCAAGAACTCCAAGAAGAAACTCGGCAAGAATGGGCTGTATCCTGAGGAAGGGGACTTGATTCGCAAGTGGTGGCGGGATCGTGCACTCGACCAGGGTCTTCCGTCGGAGATGTCGAGAGAGGCAGAGTCGAAGAAGCATGTTGCGGATTTGCGGTTGCGCGAAACGCAGCTGCAGATTCTGTTGATTCTCGAGACCATGGCTCTGGAGGCGACTATGGCCGACGAGAAGCACGAGGGCAATGGAGAGGGCACCGACAAGCCTACAAAGAGTGTCAAGAAGCCGCAAGACCTGACTGTCATGCTGGAACTTCACCTCGACCGACTGTGCATCTGGCATGCCGTCAGCTTCGAGGAGACTGTTGTTCCTGACACGGCCAAGAACTACGGCAGCAACCATCTCTCGGGGAAGAAGGTCGAGAGCGATGCCGTCCGTGATTTCTGCACCGAGGTCATCGTCCCGTTCTACGCATCGCGTCTGCCGGACAAGTGCAAACTGATTACACGCAAGTTGGGCGTCTCGACTGCGATCTCGCCCTTTACGAAGCAGCCTCAGAAGGCGACACGGGAGCCGGGAACCCCGGTGGAGCGACAGCACGCGCAGAAGCAGTCTCGTCGTCGCGCGTTCCAACGCGTATTGACGGACCAGGCGCCGTCCCAGACTCGCCATCCCCCATCCCTCACTCGCTCGAACACGACCCCGGCAGCCGACACGAAACGAGACTCGCTGGATCCTCTGCTGCCCACCCTCAGCGCCAATGTGCGCGGCGGCATCCAGAAAGCCAAACGGGTTGAGAACCGCGAGGTGGATCTCAATGCGGTGGCACGCCAGCACGAGACCAAATTGAAGAAGATGCAGATGCTGGTGGAGCAAAAGAAAGAGCTGGACGCTGCGATTCACGCCCTCCGCAAACCGAACCGCGAGCTGGTGGCCAAGGATATTGCCGAAGATGCCGACAAACGACTGACCACCGGCAGTTCCAGGAAGCCCAAAAACCCCGTCCGAAACCCTCTGGGCCAAGGCGTGCAGGTCGCCGCCACGCCCAAGGGGAGTCGCAAGAAGGAGGCCATGGCCATGCCTCTACCGAAGAGTCTCTCTCAACCGTCCTTCAAGGGATCTTCCCCGTTCACGAGCGAGCCGCAGATCGTTCCCGGCTCTAATATCCGCCCCAGCTCAATTTCAGGGCTCTTCCGATCCGCCGACCTCGGGGCGATCCAGGAAACGCCCACGCGGCGGCCGTCGCAGCCACAGACCAGTGATCTGAACGCATCACCCAGTCTTTCAGGACCCCTTTTCCGCGTTCCCAGCAAGCCAGTTACCACAGCCTCCGCCCCGATGACGAAGGCCACGGAAATGGGCCCATCGACGCCGATCGCCGCCCGACACGTGGACGCATATCTGCCCCGAGTCAAATCCATCCAAAGTAGGCCATCAATGATCATGGATACGCCGCCAAAATTGGGTGTGGCCAATACTCCCATTCCGGTCTCTGTGCCTGTGATCACGAACAGGATGCCCGAATCTGGGTCAGGGGAGACCCCTGTGAAGGCCAGCAGCACCAGTATTGCTGCCACTCCAGCACAAGTATTTGCTACGCCTGTGAAAAGTGCCCGGTTAGCCGTGCCGAGTATGTCTGCGGTGCCGGTGACTCCAGAGAAATCCATCTATGCGCAGTTGGGATGGGATGATGATTTTGCCTGATTCTGTTTACTTGTGTGGGTTAGCGGGCGTTCATAATACCTGGTAGATTTATGATGACCATGCATTACATAGTTAATTACTATTCTTTCTCAGTCAACAATCATGATGCTGAACCAGAACCACTGACTGCCACCACAAGAACCTACCTTGCCGAGTTCATCTACTATTCTAGATCAAGTCCACTGCAGAACCTTATACCAATGAAGCACAACGAGCCCCTCGACAACAATAATCACAGACTAAACAACCCCCCAACTCAACACCAAGCCCACCATCCCATACCAACATTGTATCACCCTACAACAACCTCAACACAACCCCCAACCTCCATATACCTATACACAGTACACCCTCCCACCCTCTCTACTCCTACCACCACCCCACTGCTCCCCATAATAGTCTGCTCCCTCCCCCCAACACCATCATCATCAACATCAACATCAACATATCCACCTGCCTGCTGCCACTGCACCCCGACACCATCACATCAACCAAAATAAACAGATCAGGCACCATAACCTCTTTGATATTCTGCAGTATCTCTCAACATTTCTGATCCGGCTAGTCGTGTAGATGTGGCGGTAGTCGAATTTCGCCTGCATTCTGTTAATATATTACAATACCCTACAAAAAAGATAGTAATAGCAGATAGTAATGGGGGATTAATGGCTAGATGAGCTGAACAGGATGATGATGCACCTATTTAACTACGTGATCGATGCAACCGTTGCAAGCAAGGTGGGCGGGTTTCTGGCTGAAGATAAAGAAAAGAAGCATTCTAGGCGGTTGATGACACGCTGTTGGTGGGAAGATACTTTGCAAATACATACAGGACTCATGTCTAACTGGGGAAGTATAACTAGTCTGCTCGTAATTCATGTCGACGCATTAGCAGCATGTTCTTCCTACATAGTATGTTGGTAATCTAAAACCCATAGTTAGGGCTACGGCCTGGAAGGAAGGGTATAGGGAGGTGGCTCAGATTCCTAGTCTTTTGCCAGTCTCTTAGTTCGGTTAGTAGGTTTGCTTTGCCAAATGTACCTAGGCGGGTCTAACCGTGTACATAGTCAGTTTTCTCAAGGGATAGAAGAATTGATTGAAGTTTCTAAGTACGTAGGGGGAGTGGTTGATTTACATCTCTAGATGTTATGCGTTACCTCGCAGGCGTTAATCTATTCAAGTTTGAATAAAGGAACGGAATGAATATCATGAATATAATAGTACTCTCGTAGGTAGGTTAATACTTTTAGTGTACTCCGTAGTGAGTATGATATTTAAGGATAAGTATAAGTACTATAATCCACCATTCATACTACTCGTACTACTATGTATAATAGAGGAGATAATATTAAAGCAAGCACGTCGTACTTCATCCCTCCCGATCGATCGAATCAAAGTACGTAACCCTGTGGCTATGAATCCGAAATGGTGGATCTCGCCATTGCGCATCCCTACTCCATGCAGATCTTAGTTCCGTCTGGTGGCAACTGGCAATACCACTCACTCATCTACCCGCTCACTCGCCCCATCATCATTGTTATCGTCATCACCATCATCATTATCATTTTCTTGTCAGTACGTAGTATGATCTAAATAGGTATCCTCGCTTTACTTTCTCTCGCTATACCTGCCCAATTAAGGCATTCCTATCATGGTATCGATGTTGTTGGGTGATTGCTGTAGTGCATCATGCATCACGCCACGCCATGCCAGGCCGCGCCATGTAATGCTGCCACGCCACATCCTTTCTGTCTACTGGTTTACTTCTCTGGTTACTTCAGTTGATTACTTACTAGTGATGTGTGTGTATGATGTAAATAAGTCACGCATTAAACACGTTGGTTTAATTCTGGTTTTACGTTATGTCTTGTGCTGTAAGTACATAGTAGTGGATGATGTGGATATGTACAGGGATTGGCTGCAGAGGGATGTCCCTGCCGGTGGGTTCGTGAGATTTATTGATTGGATCCTTGCATTATTACCTAGATAGTATGTACTATGTAGATACTGGCTGGTACAGGGTATGGAGTACGAATACGATTAAGTGCATGGGTACGTGGCTTGCCTGGAATTACTCTACTATGTATCTATGTAGGGTATGAGACTGCTTATGGTTTGGATCGGTATGGATATTATTATGTACGAGATATTCTGTATATGTATAGTGTGTGGTTAATGGAGTAGACAACGGATAGAATCATGATAGATGTAGTATTTATTGATTGACTTTTGCTAGATACATATGGTCCTTCCAATCTAACTGGTAACTCCGATGATGTGGTGATATTAACCTTCCAACTCCTAGCTCGTATGGACCGATAATGAGTGCTGTGACTCCGCCAAGTATGTATGATGAATGAGATGATATTAAGAAATTCGTAGCTCGTGTCGTCGTGATTATTAGATTATGTTGTGATGTTGTGAGGTGGGAAGTGGTGTGGTGTGATGTGATGTGGTGAATCAGCCGGCAATGCGCACTGGCAGACACTGGCCAGGTGAAGGCCAAAAGTGTTTCCGTTGGACGGTCTTTTCGAGACAGTTGCGACCCTTTTCGAGGAGTCCCTCTTCCTTCTTCTCTTCCTTCTTATCGGTCTTATCGGTAGAGACTGCAGGAGCAGACACATGGAAGCTGACGTGGACAGTGGTCTTCTCTGTCGTCTCGGCCGGCTCGTCCTTGGAGGTCCGATCCTGTTCCTCATCCTTGCGGTCCTCGGGACCCTTCTTCTTGTCTTCGTCTTCACGGTCCTCCTCCTCACTCTCGGACTCGTCATCCTCCAGGTCGAACGAGTTGATGCGCGTCGTCATGTCCTTCTGAGCCCACTCCATCGACATACAGTGCAGACGGAAGTGACCGAGACAGCGACGAATGTCCGGATCCGGAGCCGTGGCCTCCCGGGCAAGTTTCTGGCGCGACAGGGTGGTGAGTTTGTAGGGAAGAGAGGACTTGTCGGCGAGGGGAGGCCAGCGCTTATTCATGGAGGGGTTGTTGGAGGAGAGAGGAGAGGAGGAGGGCTTCTTAGGCATGATATCGATTGCGGTGACGGCCATTGTAATTGTGACCAGTCTAGTAGTCTAACTACTGGGTATGTGGTGATGAGTCAAGGGCAATTGGTGGGGGGGGCCAGTATAAGAATGCGGAGGGAGATGACTGGAGCCGACTGGCGAGGGGATGGAGGGGTTGAGAATTATTGGGGGGAAGAATCTGGAGGGGAAGAAGAAGAAGACGGACGAGGAGAAAAATACTTAAGGGGAGAAGGCGGCGGTTGGGTTTGACTGGGTTTGGCTGGATCGTGACCGACGGAACGCCCAAAAGAGCAATCCGTCCTGGTGACCATCTGATCTGGCAGATTCTGCAAGCGGTTGATCCCCGGGTCTAGACTGGGCCTCTCCTATCGTCCTCCGTATTCGACGGTATGCTGTACCACTAGCCGTATGTATCGGTCAGTCCACCTGCTGTTCGCTGTTCAGTGTCCAGTGTCCACGCTGGTCGATGTCTCGTGTTGTACTTCTATGATGGGGTGATTTACGTGTCGCAAAGTCTACCACTCTGCTAGTTTGGTGGGATGGATTAAACTTCCGGGGTATGGGATGATAGCAACAGGTGTGACCGAAGAGGTATGTAGGAGGCATACACAGTAAGCAGGGACTGAACAGGAAAAGAAAAGAAAAAGGAAAGGGCCTCGACTCGACTCCACCCGCAAAACTGGTCGGGCAGCTGACCTCGCAGTGGGGCCGGGTCTGACGGCAATCCGTGGAATGTTCGACGCCGGGGGTCGTCCGCCCAGTCTGGCTCCTCGCTATTTGGTGACTATTAAATGGTGTCCTCCAGATCCCATTCGTGGCAGCCCTCAGTTACCCGTTCACCTTTACGCAGTAGGTTATCGCGACAACGTTCCCCCCGTCTCTGGTTCTGATAGATGGCGCAATATGGTTATTTCCAACGCGACCAGCCATGTGCAGCTCCAGAATCCGGAGACGAACACCCTCCAGTAGGAACGGTAAGGGATGGACAGGTCCGCCCCGGTGATTGGCCGCGCGGTGCGGGGTCACCATCCAGCTGGGATTAGGGGGGTTGCTAAACTCAGTAACACTATGCCTGATCAGGGACTAGGGCAGCCCTGGACAGTTAGGGTTGCAGGGGAAACGCTGACTGAGCGTGGATTGTGGGCCGTGGAGTTGGAACGCACATGATAAATTTACGGGGGAATTCATCCGGTATCAATAGTCCTTCCATTAAGACGTGATCAGCTGGACACGCGTTGGTTTCAGATTCATCTGGCGTCCTTCTAGTCCTCCGCCTCCGTCCGCCTTCTCACCGACCGACGGGTCCTTCTCCTGAGCAACCGATGGGTGGAAAAGTCTTTTCCGTCCGTCCGTTAGTCAGGTTTCCGGGCTAGTCGAATTATTGCCCGTGAGTCAGCGTCGCTGCCAAGGCATGACCGATCAGGCCAGGCCAATCTAGTCCATGATGTCAAGACTCCGCGATGTTTCCCTGGCACCCCATACATTACTTCATCCATTCATCATTGTTCACTGTGGAGGTTCCATTGACACCATCCCCTCTGGTACGGCTTAAGCTTATCTTTGCTCCTGCCCTTGCGGGACTGTGTATCCTCGTACTGCTCCCCGTGGGTCTGGCGATATCCATCGCCCGTGCGTCTGCCCAGCATCCTTGGGTTGATCCGTCACCACTCGGGATTACAGGATTGATTCCTAATGGTGGGCATTAACCTCGGTAGCCGCGGAGAAGACTCGGGATGAGAACGGGGACCATATCCAACTCGTCTGGGGTAATCTGCGGAACCGAATATCCCGACAATGTCATTGACTCGTGTCCCAAATATGGGCTCGCATCCAGTCAAGGGATCATGATAACCGAAGCCGGTCCATGCGCATCAATAGCACGAGTGATGCTCCGTTTCTTTCCGCCACTGGCAGCCGGAAAATCCTCGTGATGACGGATGTCGTTCGTTTAAGCTCCTGATGTGGTTTGTTCAATTTCCATTACTAGCGTGATCGAGATCATCGTATTGTCCATGTTGCTTGCCTCCGGAAACAGTGCCTTCGTCATGTACTTGTCAATGATCACGATATCTCAGGTGGCACCTACAGTATCTACATAGTACATGTGGAGCTGAGCTGCCCCATGGATTGTCAGTTGGTCACCAACGTGCCAGATATTCCATGAGCATTGACGTGCTCTTCGATTGAGCATGATGTAAATACTTGCCACAATTCAACGGTTCTATGCCTGCAGCTCTGGCAACATTGAGGCAAAGAGTCGGTGGCATGGGTAGCAGGCCACTCAAAGTCTAGCCTACGAGAACGTCCAGCTTGGTCTAGGCCGTCTTCTAGATGCCGTTCTGATCAATTGGTAATCTGGAGCTGACATGAACTATCTAGCTAAACTAGCAAAGAACTGAACAGCAACTAACAACTCTGTTCTAGTGTCTGTCAGCGAAAAGCGTGCGTACGAAGGGCATCGTCGTTCATCGTCGTCCATCCTCGTCTGCGCTTACATCATGCTCAACCTGGAGCTATAGACAACTAAGGTTGTATTGTAATGTCAACCGTTTATTGCCCCTTGATTCAATTAGGACACTAACATGATTGTCCTTTCCTAAGCAATGATGCAACCAGCAACAGGGCTATGACACGTGATGTTCTGCTATACGAGTCTAGCCAAAAGTACCGCCAGCCTACGGGTACGAACGTAGGTCGATCGAAGATGGCATGAGGCTACGTAGGATCTGCGTAGTCCGAGTGGCCAGACGCTATACCTACATAGTATCTATCATCTGGGTATCCCATCCCATAATACTATGTACACAATCTCATGGTTTATGTTTGTGGATGTATGGCATGATAACGGTTAATCTCTGACAATACCAGGCTGGGCTTGTTTCCATGGCCTGACATTGAAGTTGCAATCACAAGACAAATTTTCCACAAACGGGTCAGTCAACATTTCAGACGTGATTGCTTCAAGCGGAATGGCCATCTATCCTCGAACTTACGCATCCGGTAACGAGCCCAACCGTATGCCTCACTGCTTTCTTTGTTCTTTGGCATCATAGCATGGCGTCATGCGGATCTCAAAACTGGATCAACCAATTGATCCCATGCCGTCAGCCACCCTTCGTATAACATGATTCTGACGCGCAAACTCTCGAGACCCCTGATGTGACTGGCTGATGGTAGAATGCAGTCGCCTAGCGACTACCAATGGAGTGGTATTGATACGAACATCATCTTGCAGCTCAATGGGCTTTTGATGGCCTAGATGTGATGGAAGAGGAGTGGGTATCGAGGGGGATCGAGGATCGAGGATCGTATGAGACCTACGCATATACTTACATCAGGCTGAGTTCGATCTCTGACGTGGCAATATCGTCAGGATGACAATTTCTCAGGAAAGGAATGATATAGTTGATGCTTGTCTCGACGGGTTCGGGTACAGATGCGGGTGAGGCTTAAGTGAAGCTCAAGTGAAGCATAAATGAATACTAGATGTGGGACATCTCTACCTTCTACGCCAGTAGCCAGAAAGGATATACTCTTCTTGGTCTACGTGGTAGTAGTAGCTTTAAACTAAAATATTCCGGAGGTTGGACCTCACTATGCTCACTCATTTCATGTTATCTGGCATGACCGTGTTCTCTAAAGGTCACTTGGATCTAGTTGGCAGTAATTGTGTTCGAATAGGAATTCCCGAGATATGGTTAGGCTTAACATTGTTGCTAAGAAAGTTGTTGTCTGGGTCTTCAAGTCCTCAGATTAGCATCACTATTCACATTCTGCATATCCTGAACAGCGTCGTCATACGGGTTCATCATCAGACCTCAAATCTGCCTGCGATGTCATCGCTTGGCAAAAGAGCCAGGATATATATCTCATCTCTAGGAGCTATATTGAAGACAATAACGATCCTAGAGCCAGAGGCTTGCAGCACTGGTGATCTTGAATAGCATTGGCATACATGAAGCCTTGCTATATAGATGACAAGAAGCCCAATAGCAACCCATCAATCAACACTAATGTTCCTCTTCAGCCACTTGGGGACTGATTCAACTGGACATGAAACCCTCAACTCTCATCATTTCAATCAGCCGATATCCACAATGTATACAGCTATACATTTAGACAATGCCCAAACCATCCCAAGAGCATTTGAATTAAAATTGTAACCCATTTCCATCTACACAATTATCTTACAGAAAACCTACAATTCCAACCACACTATACTCCGTACCTGATACTGTAACTATGGTGGCAAACCCACCCTCCTGTCCTTGGTTCCCATGAATCAGTGGACCATTAAACCACCTCCTACTTCCAACCTCCATCTCCACGATCCTCAACCTACTTCCATCTATCCATACCTACCCCCTCAATACATCTCACCATGTCCACTTAGTTATACATAGTATAAAATACACACAATGAACCCTCCCCAACTACAACGACCGCCAAAACCAACACGACCCCAACCAACCACCCGTTGGTATCCCTCTCATTCTTGCCATACAACTCTCCTCCGGGAAGAAACCCGCACTGGTACTATACAAATCACTCTCGAAAGGAACAATGTGGTGAAAAGTACTTGGTGTCGATGGTACGGGTTGGACCATGTACCTGACTAGATTGAGGGATGGGGAGTGGTAGTGTAAAGAATTATACTTGTTCGTTGAGACAATAAGTGAGAGATATCGGCAGAATATTGGGGGTTCAAGGCGTCAGAGCTCTCACAAGTCTATATCATACCCGTCTCTATCTGCGAGGTCTTGGTTTCATTCTTGTTTCTTTCTGGGGTGGTTCTTTCTATGTAGCTTCTGTTATGTTATCGAGGGATTAGTTCTTGTTACTATAAGTGGGTAAAGGGATATATAACTTGCTAACAAGCATTAAATAAGTCACATACTCAATGCTAAGCATGCATTGATTACTTTTGGTATATTAGTACTTGTTATACTAGCTAATATACGACCCCATCCCATCCTAAGACAGACAGAAGATTTAGTATATTCATTTCTTAACCTCCTCGGTACTTATTCACAACTCTTTAGATATGAAATAATTGAGTCTTGATACCGTACTAATCACCACTAGATGAGACCTACTATCATGATAACCATAACCCATATACTCCCCTACCTATCTCGTACCACCCAACCCCCATACCCCAGAAACCAACCCAACCCAACCCACCCCGACATCGCAACTCCAACGGTCCTGCTTATCGATTTAACGTAGTACCAAATGTGGCTTAGATCCGCGTAACGTAGTACATGCAGTCCAGAATGAATACTAGATTGTTAGAGTGTCAAGCCTAGTCTGACCTAGTATTCAAGGACTTCCGACTATTGCCGGAATGGAAGAATCGCTCGGGAGATTCGGAATATCTGCTATTCTGCCTAGTTTGTGGTGATAGGTGGTGTATGCTTTGTGATATGTGATGTGTGTAACTTGGGTGGTTTGGGAGGACAGGGCTGGTCACCGGGTATATTGTATATCATATCGTTCTTTAGTTGGGATTTGGATTGGGTTTTTGTTTGTCTTGAGAGGCCTGTTGACGGTTTTTACTAGATTGTTTGCTGCCCAGTGATCTAGGCTACTCTATCTACACAGCAAGTCATACAACAATCCCACCATCCACCCCAGAACCTTGATTCAAAGGTATCTATCTAACCCATCCATAATCTGCTCAGCAACACCCCTGCACCACCCACCACCTGCATCGCATGAAGAAAAGTAAAAAAAACCTGTCCTGCTGATGACATGCAGACACCACTTCCTTGCTGTCCACAGCCTTGGCTGTCTTGGCAACCCTTTGCTCCTCTTGGCGAGATACTCTAGATACCCAGTGGATGCCCTGACCCCAACTTCTCGCCCGTCATGTTGCCTGGAAGCCCGGTTTAGTGTCCGGGACGAGGGTTACGCTGCATGAGAACCGGAAAGCTTGATTGAGCCGAACCGTGGCTTGATAGTAAGGGGATGATTAGGATGATTAGGATGATTATGGTGAAGATGGATGGATGATGGGGTTTTGGAGAAGGGTATGGGGGGATGGGTGTGGGACGAGATTGCTGCATGTGGGAATCGTTGGTTTTGAAGCTGTTCGGGGATTGAAGATGGGACTGACTGGGCTGGATGGTGCATGGTGATATGACGTGATGGGGAGATTTGGGGGTTTACCTACTTGATGATACTGTGTATACAAAGAGTGGTTGAAGTCTGGTGGTCCTGTTTCCCTGATGGAAGCCTTATTCCGCGATAAGCCATACACTCACCAGTTAGCAGATTTGGTATGTTACGAGGTAAGACGCACGGTCCCTGATCGACCCTAGCGCCCGCGCTCGTGACCTCCGCTCACTGCCATGGCCACCGGCGGTCATCTGGCCCGGTGACTCCTCTGCCTGGTCCGCGCGTAAAGGCCGGCCCATCAAATGAATCAAATGAATCCCTAGGAATGAACATCTGTCTCAGGCTCTCGCTCTCAGCCATCAGCTCGGAAGGACTGGATTCCCGGGGTCGATCGACCCTCTCAATGGACATGACTATTCATCAGATGTAACCGTTGCCTGCCTGGGATGCTTCCGATTGCATTCTGCACCCCGTTCGTTTGCCTCTTCCTGATCACGCAGGAGTTCATGGACACAACAGCCGCCCTACAACCGTTGACTGGCCTTTGCCCTCGTCCTCAGCAGGGAGCTTAATGCTTTCCGTTTGTCTCCCGGTTGCACAAGCTAAATATAACCTTGCTGCCTGGGATTTATCCGAATACTAATCCCATCTACCATCTATCTATGACTCCGTACTATAGACGGAGTACTTCATACACAGCATCAGCATCGTATGTGTGAACATTCAAATGGGGCTTAAGAGGCAAGCCATCCACGGTTGATCACCCCGAGAAGCATGAGAAGCCCGAGAAATGACCCCTCTCCTTCATCCACCCATCATTGTGATTTGTCCCTCTGGAGATACCAGCCCGTGACAATACCGGACGGGACAATCCCCAAGCGAGGAGAAGCGCCTGTCTGGTGATTGGGCTGGAACGGGAATGGCGCCAGATTCCTCCAGAGACCGGCGCCCAAATAGGCAATTCATCCTCCCTCGTAGAATGACTTCGTCGTCGAGCTGGACGGGTTTGTTGGGGTTTAGTTTGGGGTCCAGTTGCGAGACTTTCGTATACTACAAGCATCATCGGGACTCAGCCTAGATGTCCTGACGGACTACTCCAGACGACTGCTGATTACCTACTGACAGTCTGACCGGTGGATCTTCATCCAGAAGCTTAGGTACTGACCTAAGACGGTATATACATACACCACATATTCCTTTTGCTGCTCCTCTCCTTCTGCCCCTCTTCTGTCCTCCGGTCGTGCTCAAGCATCTCGCCCCCATCTACCAGGCAGCCCCGAATTCCGGCCCCTCATCATCAACCCATCCCAAGACAGGCATATCCGCAGGGTTCTGATCTTCCAGACGATCCAGCTTGAGTAAGTCCAGAGTGAGCCATGGTCGGGTGGGTTTTGGCAGAACCCCCAGACAAGGCTTGACTCCCTCCCCGTCTAACCTCGGGGAAAACCTGCAGCATCGAAGCTAGTCGGCCTGGAACTAATCCAGGAGCAGGCCCGAATCCTTCACGTACGCCGGTCGCTGACTATTGGCAGTCCGGATGATAGCAGTGAGCACCACTTCGGTCCTCCTCGATCATTCGTCCACGGCGACAGCGTTTGGCACTGCGGCCGCATCGCTTGTCGACACTAAGGCCGGCCTAGTCCGGTAATTTTCATGTGCTTGCTCCAGCCCGCCAATCAGTCCAGGGCAAGCCACTCCCGCCATCCCCGGAAAGCAGCTTGATAGTTAATTCTCTGCACTGGCCTGGTTATCTCGCCTCGTGTGGTCTGCACCGTGCACCCGTTGCCGTGCAAAAACTGGGAATTGGGAACTTTGACTCTATACTTCGCAGTGAGGTCCGGGCTGCGGAACCCCATCACCGACGCCCCGTCTCGCGTCCTCGCTCGGCCCCAACGGCGGCTCTCTCCGGCTCTCGATCCAAGGATTGCCCCGCCGTGGTTCTGGGTCCCCTTGACATTGATTACTGTTTTGTTCCAAGCTGTCAGACAGCTCACTATCAGGATTCCTCCATCTCAGGCCTCCCGCATCCTTTCTCTGTTTCACCTTCGCCGGGGTGGTTTCGGGGGTCGCTTCTAATTGGAGGATCATATCACCTCATCCTCTCATAGGACATTCCTCGGTCGGGATTCCACCATCAAGCGCTGGTCCGCGCAATCGATCGCGATCTGCTGCTGACGCTACGTTATCACCGGCTGCAGACGGGACCAGTAATCATTCATAACTGCTGCCTTCATCCCATTGCGTATTCGCTTTCCCCAAGTCAGCTCCGATTCGTCTGTGTCGCGAGTATTTTCCGTGAGTCTGGCGAGTCCTATTCTTCACTTGCGAAACCGACCGCTGCAGTTGCCACAAACTCGGAGGATCGGGGCCAGGGCTCCTGGAGTAGACCTGCAGGGGTCCAATCCACTGTCGCCTGGACTATCTTCCGACTAAGTTGCTTGGTCCTCCGGACGTGCGTCCGCGCTACCCGGTCATCCACATGCCGGACGCATCACGAATAAGTAGTATCTGTGACCAGCTAACGAGCGTGAGTCGGAGCCTGGGACACCTGGGATTACCGAAATTGTTTTGGAAGACGGCGCATTGATCGTCAGGATCTGGAAGTTTCCTCAAGGGTTCCAGGGTGCGACGGTAAGTATCTACAGATAGTGTGGGTTTG
This sequence comes from Aspergillus ibericus CBS 121593, assembly GCF_003184845.1. Lineage (NCBI taxonomy): Eukaryota > Fungi > Ascomycota > Eurotiomycetes > Eurotiales > Aspergillaceae > Aspergillus > Aspergillus ibericus. The sequence goes on from NW_020292147.1 coordinate 229,788, forward strand.
TTTTTGCTTTTCTCCTTTTGGAGGTTTTGTTGTGGTCCCCTTTCCAGTCATCTTCCTTCTTCCCCCCAGCTGCAGCTGTTGTGTTTCGCTGGATTGCTGCGAAGATCACAGATGCGCCTGGCTTGAATCGTGACTCGAAACGGGCACAGCCAATCAGGGAGCGTGTGGCGGCGCCTCCCGCCTTCCCCTCCTATCGCCCGTCCTTGCCTTCTCCCCCCTCCTCCTCGCGCTCCTCCGTCGAATCGACCAACTCCCTTTCAC